>NC_057778.1:14217087-14427362 GCF_014825855.1 Bombus pyrosoma | reverse complement strand
GACCGCGGATTCGTTATCGGACCTGGGGTCACTGTGACTAACTTCGCGAGCGCACAACCACCGTGATAAGCCACCAAGATTGTAACACCTTCATCACAGCAATAAACTTCACCTGTGTCGTACCGCATCAATGGCAAACCCTCGTGAAGATTCATTAGACGCCCACGACCCTAATCCCAGCGCTTCTCCGACATATATAAATATAAATATATATATATATATATATATATATATATATATATAGAGAGAGAGAGAGAGAGATCGATGTACTTAAAATACAATAACGGAAAAAAATTTTAGGGAAAGATAGTCAAACTACATTAGCCTTAGTACATTAAGAATACGGAATATCGGAGAATGTTAGAAAACATCAACAGTATTGCATACACGAAATGTTTTTCACAAGTGCTAACATCGTAAAATAATACATTGAGCAACAGGGTTTATTATAAAAATTGAAATAAGTTAAGAAATTCGTATTCGCATACTTATGCAAGGAAACTATCAGGTTATTTCGAAGACTTACTGAACGCTATGCGGGGTAGGCCTTGTTGAAATCTTTACAAGTCGAGCCAGATCTCCCCTGAAAACACCGCACCGATAAAACCTATCTTTCTCGCGAATTGATTATTTTTCTAGAAACAGGGATGATTTGTAATTCTGTTTGCTTTTTGATCGTGTCGCGAAGACAAATAGCATACTAATAGTTTAGAAAATAAGATAAAGACAGCGATTTCGATGTGTTTCAAGTTTAAACATACATCGAAGATAGGCGGAGCGAATTAACTCCATAACCTATAGTATCGTATGAAAGACGTGGTGCGTTGATGTTATTGATTTATTATTTACTTCACGATAATAAATCTTTTTTGTGCAATGCTCAATTGGTTGTAATTATTTATCAAATATCTTGAAAAATAAAATTAGTTGTACCCAAGGCATGCATTTATATATCAAAGACATATACGATTTGCACAACTTTGGACGCTCAGCCAAACCGTGAAATGGCTCGACGTTTCATCGACCTTTGTTTGTGGCACGCGCTATTGGAACTTAAATCGCAAGGCAGCGGGCTAATTTCTTAAACGTGTATTACTGATTTTATTTTACTTGTACGCTCTTTAATAGAAGCTACTAAGAGAAGAGCTCTTCGATTCCATTATATTTCTTTTATTTTTATTATCTATTATTTTTATTACATAAACATAATGTATGCTTATGACAGTAGTGTGATACTCAGTGAGGATTTCAAATGATTTAACACGAGGAAACTAACGCAAAGAATATCCAGAAAATTCACTTTTCTATAAATCTTTTATACATAATATTGCACACATATTGCTATATATGTATAGGATGCATGTAAAAGTTATGTGCAACGACCACCCTAGCGGGATTCTATATGGTTGTATTGATGGCACATTTGAAAACAAAAGTACGTGCAATGTTGTCCTTGGCCTTGAATTTCAAGGCCGAACTCCTTTTCCCTTGCATGTTGTCTCGTCTCATAAATTCTTCGATAAAAGCACGCATGTAACGTTACAGTTAAATCTGTTTCGTGCTTCATATCATTTTAGATATATCATAGAACAACAGTAGTTTGCGTTATTTCAGTAATATATTATTTCTATTAAAATATCTCCGGAACTAATGGTTTTCAACATGAGCAACTTAATACTTCTCTATACGGAATAACGAAATGCATCAATCAGTACATTAAAAAATGTAATTCCATTTAAAGGAACATAGTTGACTTTCATATATCCTTTACGTGGACATACGTGGACCACCTGCAATAACATAAAATCGTCTTTTCTTCGCGTCGTTCATCTTTTGTTTCGGAAACGTTCTTCATAATACGTAATTCGAAATTAAGAAGTTAGATGCTTCGTTCTATTTAAGATAAGCTATGCCAGTTAAGGTGCTAAAGAATAATTTCCCGTTTCTTCATCAATATCACGTTGTTTATTTCCTATCCGACTGCAAAATGTAAATAATATACCGTATGTAATATAACCGTATAATATGTAATATACCGTAAATAACGTCAATTTAAGAACCAATGGAGCTCTAAAATCACTTTCTCAGGAGAGCGATCGAGTTATGACTTTGGTCCTTATGAGAATACGATGCAAGCAAAAAAAAAAAAAAACTAGACCTTGAAATTCAAGGTGAACGATAATTTTGCACATACTATTTTTTCACAAATGCCCACCAATCCAGAAGTGTAGAAGCCAGCTGTAGTGGTTTTAATATATGAATGATTTTTATACATCTCATACATTTTTTCACCTTTTATAGTTTTGGCTTCTCTAGTTTCGACGAAATCCAACCATCATTATCATCGTAACAAATATATTTTTTACATTTATTTAATTATTCGTAACGAAACGATTAAACAAAAAATTAATCGAAGAATTTATGAACCACCGTTATAGAAGTTTAAAAATAGCAACATAGAGACGAAAATAAAGATAAGATTAATAGAGAATAAGGAGCGCAACAAAGGCAACATAGAGAGAAGAGCATGTATATTATCGTTCTTCAAAAAATATTAAATCTGTCGTTTACCTATATGGGATATCGGTGAGGTTCGACTGACTGTGAGAATGTGGCACTCTAGGCATCGAAGTTGTATCTCGAACACCACAGACGGCTAGCTCGTGAGCTGATCCAGATAGACTCCGATCGCTTCCCCTTCGTTTACTACCGCTTGCTGCACTACCTGCAGCATGGTGCTGCAAAGTGCTGGTCGTTGGAGTCGGAGTCGAAGTCGAAATCGAAGTCGAAGTCGAAGAAATTTTCTTCTTTGTTTGTCCACCAAAGCTAAAAAACCTATGGAATACCATTGAATAAACAGAATTGTAATATATCGATACCACACAACCATATATACAATACTATTAATAGCAGTCAGTAGTAATTGAAAGATATCGTAGATGACGAACTTCGATCAACACTTAAGTAGAGGTCAAGAAGAAAAAATAGGAAATATATAGAGAATAGAATTGCTACAAAAATCGTACCACTTTTTTTGCAAAGGTTGCACACCGGCAGCTAAGGTATTTCGATATTGATCCGAACGAATAAATCTAGGATAGCAATCCTTTTTCAGAAGTAGCGTATACACATGTTCAGCGGCGGAATCAAATATAAATCGATTTGGATTTCTCATTTCTTGATGTACTTTTTCCATTGTCTTTCCATCTATGTTTATTTCGCAAGGTGCTCCGGGTGCGAGGAACTCTCTAGAATATATTCCATCCATCATTTTCTTGCTATATGTATATCATTATACCATATATTTATATATTTATTGTACATACGAGTATGCCATTCAATGAAATTTTCGCTTTTCGCGAATCAATTAATATTTGATAATATATAATATAATATGTGATACATACTTGAAGATTTCGTTGACTTTGTCGGGTATTTGTGCTTGAAAACTATGTCTCAAATCTTTAACTGCTAACCAAAATCGTATATTCTCATGACTATATTCTTTCCTCAAATAATTTGTGAACTCTTGCAAACCTACGATAGAACGTGTAAAATCAAAACGCAATTTTCAAACGTTGATTATTCGATTACTTATGATTAATATTCTTCAGCCTTTCCTACCATTGCTGACTAACATTCTTACTTATGTTTGTTGCTATTGTCATACATTTTGTATATCGAGTTCTATATACGTGAAAAAATTAAAAGCTATAAAAAAATTTCAAGATAGTCGTTGATAATTGACATAAGCTATTTTTGTTATTACGTACAAACGCATCTGCAATATACATATATCGTAGATATGAATACGTATCTATTCAACGAAAAAATTCCAAATATTCACCAGTTGGGTCAGACATTAACTCTTCCATCGATAATGCCCAGCGCTTGACGCGTTTTTCCGTAGGAAGATCCACCCTGCGCATAACAAATTACACAAATAGGAAGAGTATCTAAATCGTGTTTTGCGACGCAACAAGCATCTTCGCTGCGATGATCGCACGCTTTACCGTGAAGCGTACATATACGTGTGTATATTTGTATGAGAAATTTTAATTATGTTTAGAATACCAACACAGGACTGTTTAGCTGCCAAAATGTTTGATCGTCGGTGATCCATGGGTTTGAAGGTTGTGGCTGTATAAACATCGGATCGTATTCCACGTATGTTTCAAAGTATGATTTTAAATTTTCGATCGCAGCCGAAACCTTTATCCTTGTACGCGTTAAACTGTTCTTCAAAAGGGCCACCTAGTATTAAAAGAAAAGAAAAGAAAAGAATATATGCGTACCGTTACTAAAATATACGTGTAACATATTTGCAGTATTATAATTGATTACTAGATGTTAAAATTAGGTGAGACAAAGTGTAATATCTCATCCACCTAGATTCATTGAAAATCACCCCTTGTTTCTCTCTCTATATACACAGTATAATCATAATCATATTCTAGAGTCCAAACAAATACGTATAGTCGAATAGCGAACATGGTAAATATCGATAAAATTCCTCGACCAGCAACTTTCACCGATGGTATTGTGACGTCAATCCACATTAGAGGGCAGATATGTGCGTACCCTCAATTACTTCGATGACCCGCTGTTACGTCAGGGGACACTCCACCTAGACCACAGGCCACACACCGCGGGCAAGATGGCAACCAGATGTCCGTACATCCTTACTGCATACCCTCGATAGTCTTAAGGACCTATCATAAATCTCGGGCATTTTCTAACTAAAGTTCTTCAGACCATACCGACATCCCTTCACTGACTCGTTTCTAAAGCTTATTGTTTACTACGGGAAGACACGGGAAAGTTAGTTTTCTCACGTATGATACTTCACACTAGCAGCTATCTATCGAGGGCGGCTAAGACCCTTCCTAGTCCACCAAGCTTCTTTTATCCAATCAGAAACAACGTCTACTGCCCTTACTTTCCTAACCAAAATTGTCATCAACAAATCCGATGGTCCGGTGTCCTTAGACACACCCACCCCTAACTTTTCTCAGACACAGTATCATCAGTAAAAACTTCACTTATTCTTCATCGTTAGAATAGTCAACATCAGTCACAATTATCGTAAACCTGTGCTGTGTTAGTGAATAAAGTTGTGTTACGGCTCAACCTTCTCTTTTTTTTTTATCATTTAACCCTCAAGTTTACGTGACAGTATCGACGCGCGACGTGACGAATCGTCTACGGGGCCACAGTTGCGATCCGAGTGCATTATCACGCGTGTTTTTTCGTGCGTCGGACAGAGTTGCGCTAGCTTGTTTCCGTTCTATTCACTTCTGAGGACTAATGTTCGTTATTTACTAAAATTACTTAATACAAATTTGTAAAAAGTTGACAGCCGGTTCCGGCCGGAGGCAAATTCTTTATACGTCTAAACCAATACCGATACTTCGTTTCAAAAGGAATGGTATCGCTGACAAGCGACACTACCAAATGCCACTCGCCGATTCTTCTAAAACCGCGCACATACGTATGTAATACATCAAAAAATGTTAAACACGAGCCTTTTTTTATGTCGGCTCATAAAGCTTTCGAAGGTTAGAAAAAGCCTACAGGACGTCGACATACGCAATTTTCTCTGTTTATATTATCTTTGATTTTAACTTATCGTTTCACAATCTTGGCGATAAACCCATAAACCCAAACCTCGCAAATCCGAAACTCACAAACCTAAAGTCGATAATCCCAAAATCCATAAACTCATAACTCCAACTTCATAAGCACACAAACCCAAAGTCTAACATTCTTGCTTTCTTATTTTTATGTACTTTTTTAGGGTAGCGAGGAGCAAATTGGGGTAAAAAAGTATTTTATATAAATAGAATTAGTGCACCAAGCACATCTGATATTGACAACATCGTTACAAAACTTATTTTGCGTACCACAATTTTTCAAGCAACATTCTATACGCAATATTCTTACATTTATCTGGTTTTTCTGTAATATATTCGCTCTTTCATCAGGCGTACTTAGAGACACGTACACAGATCCTGGCGATGCTAATTTGATATGAATCGATGATTGAATTTTTAAAACATTATTTTTCACTTGTAAGTCGCAGCATCATAGTTGTGCAGAAGGATGAAATCTGAAAGTTTTTTTAAAAAATTGTTCTATGGTCTGAATATAAACACAAAGTGACAGCTTGATAGATACTTTTCTCTACGATGGGTCCAAACTTGTCACCTGTCTCTTGCAATATTATCAGCAAAGGAAATTTCAAGATCCCAATTACTGTTACGATACTTCGTATAACTGTGAGTTTAACACTTCAGAGATCGGGCTAGATATTCGACGGTTACGGGATAAGTTGGATTGAAAAGTAGGGCGAATAGGAAAAAATTGCTTAAAAACGATGTTGACATCTCGGAGCCGTTTTCAAACCATCAAACAGTTTATAAGCCGAAATAACAAAACACGTGTCTAATGCTTTTTGATGTACTGCAAGCGTGCGCAGTTTTAGGAAAATTGGAGAGTGGCACTTTGATAGTATAACTTGCGAGATGAATAAAACTGGGACAACTTAGAGCGGTGCTGCTCACATAGATTTATCGTTATCCACAATGCCCAATTCAAACCTGGCCAAGTTCGCAGTGGTAAATAATATCGATTTTGCTCGTACTATGCGTATCGAACCATGTTCGGTATTCGACTATCTCTCTGGACTTTGTCCGAACAAAACCGACAGCGTGCGTCCTGCAGACTACGCTCGTAACACATACACAAGTTCTATTATATACGTATAAATGAAATACGAAATATTTTTAATAGACCTTAAGGCTAGTACATACGGACGTTTTATACGTGCGCCACGTGTCGCACGTCGTGTTTTCTCCACCGAAGTAGGAACTGTGCGTTGTAATGCAACTGATCACGCGGGTGCGAAACACGCTTTGACACGGTCGCAAAATGCCACCTTGTCACGGTAAAACGAAACATGCTGACCAGCCGGTACAATTTTTAATACCGGGGTCTAACAAGCAGCGTGTAAAACGCCCGTGTAACCGTAATCTAAGAACGCTGCGCTGATTAACGTCGGTCAATATGAATTAACGTATATAGTAATCGTTTATATTGTATTACCAGAAATTCGAAAACACATGGCACAGGAGACAAACACAACGCACAAGAAGGTGATTAAAACTGTGTAGCTGTTTAATTACATATATCTAAAATAAGATAACGGGATTAAAAGAAAGTATTTACCTCGCGTTGCAGATCGGTTAAAGTGCGTTTACGTGATGGAGGACGTGAAAGTCCAGGACGAAAACGTGTAGGTACGGGTGCTACTTCAAGACTACTTAGACAACCGGGTGGTGGCCTGTAAACTCTCCAAAATGCTCGTTCTTGAGAATCGCTTACTATCTTGTCCCCCTTTTTTCGCTCCTTTGCTAAGCGGACCTGAATACACAATGTCACATCTCAACGAGTTACACGCCCAAACGTATAATGTTTTGATTACGACGTACAAGGAAAATATAAGTAACGAAATACAGAAATATATAAATATAGAAAAGTGCTAGAACGTATTTTCCTAAAGATTAATCCAACTAACAAAATCGAATTTTTCCTGCTTTGCGATGAACCTAAGATTACCGTGTTCCAATATGAGTATAATTTGTCTAATATTAACGCTGTACAATATCAAATTGTTAAATTGTTTGTTAAATTTCAGTTAAATCAGCGAGAGAAGATGAATTACGACGACGATAATTATTCACCTGTTCTTCGGCTTGTAGTTGTATAATATCCCATTTGTTTTGCAAATTCCTACGTAGGCTGTTCAAAGCTTCCTAAGAAGATGTGATAAGTTAGATATTTGCCAAAGCTGTAGAATATATGTAATATATGTAATACACATTACACATCAACTATTTACAGAATAAAATCATGAAAATTTACATACAATTTCATAATCTTCAAGAGCATGTCGCTGTTTGTTTCTTAGAGTTCTTTTAGCCAGATAAATAGCATATTCCACATTATCGGGGATTCTATGTTGCCATGGCCAATAACATGGTGTCTATTTATTAAATAAAAAAGATATATTAATGATTTGGAAAATGAATATACACGAAAGCTATACTATTTTTCTGCGTAACTTATTACTATTGCTACGTATTCTCAAGAATATTACTTAAACGTCTACTTGAATTTAATATAACGTGGATACTCGGTGACAATTTCATTAATGCTAATCACACGATTGAAAAGAAAAGCCGAAAAATGCAAAGTAGTGTCTAAGATTTTGATGCAACTGTAAAAAAGAAGCTACTTCCTCTCCGATTACGATGATTTTTGAATGTGTTGTAAAGCTCAATATTTTGGGCAACTTTTTCCTGTACAGGTAACTGTCCCTCGGCCATAATTTCCAAGATATTCGCAAAATGCTATCTATACCACTGCAGTGAATTTTTTCTATAATAATTGAACGTCCGCGGCAGCGTATGCGTCTATATTAGTTGTCAGCGGCCGGATAGAATGATTTGGTCGAAACTTAAAATTTGTCCACTATTATACAAACGAGGATGGGTGAAGCTTGAGTAAAGCTGTGTGCGCAACAACATATGCGAGGCTATAAAAAATGTGTTATAATTCAATTAAAAACGAATATCGTCAATGTATCGGGTTTAGCTTCATTTCTCAATTTTCATTCTTTTATTACGTAAAATAATATCAATTATTGATTCGCCTATTACATATTTTTGCAATTACGAGGCTTCCAAATTTAAAATACTAATCTAAACCTAAACTCGATATATCGATGGAATTCATTATTGATTCAGTTATTGCAGATATTTCTTACAGCCTCGTACGTGCAATTGTGTAGTAGGGAGCTTTAAGTTCGCGAAACCTATACTATACATATGTATATATCATTGTATTTTTATACAGAATAAATAAAGAGAAGCGACCGGCGACCACTACTAACGCGCATAACTGTTACAGAAGCGCAATTGTAAGCAGAATTCAATTTTGCAGTGGTATCGATACGAAGTGCGAGTACCTGAAAAACTATAGCCGACCAAACAGTTACATATAGAGGAAAATTTGTTCGAAATGTTGACTTCTACGACATATCCAAAAACCATAGCAATCAGAGAGCTAGTAACTTTTCTACTGTTTCACGAAACATTATTGCATGTCATTCTGAATTAAAAGCCATGTATGCATTAGTAATTTATATTTATCGAATTTATCGAAAATATTACTACACACAGTGACTTTCAAAAATATTTCAAAAATATAAACACTTCGGTATGACTATACTTTACTAATTTATGGCTCGATGTGTCGATTGTTTATAGAGCAATGGTCATTTTTTAAATAATAGGTCGTATATATCAATATTAGTAAAAACATATAATTTATTTGAAAAATTAACGTATGTTACATAATAAAAATTATTACAAGAAATAATACTGCATTTTTGCCTCGCAAAATATACAAACACGTTTTGTATTTCTCCGTTTATCTCCTTCTGGTAGCTGAATATTCCAAGAAAATAGAACCGTTAATACCGTTTACAAACAGAATTTGGAAATGCATTATACATCCATACCTTCTCACTACTCTTTGGTAACGACTGTTATTTTGTCCGAAATGAGTCGCAAGTGAAAAATACGACATTTCATACGCGACAAATTGTAATTTTTCACCGAGAAAAGCGGAAAATCTACGATGAAATGGGTGCTATGCTTGATATGAGCAACCTGAAAGATCAAGTTTTAAGTACGAGAGATAATTATTCGAAAAGCGAAAGAAAATCAGCGAATAAGTACTCTGAAAATGGTTAGTGAGCTATTAGATGAAAGATCCAAAAAAAATTTCGGCCGAAACAGTTGGGACAACGTTAAGGCAAGCTGGTTATAACGGAAGAATAGCGAGAAAAAATCGTTCGTCAAGGAGATGAATAGTTTTCTTCTAAACATCTTTACAATTCCGACGGAAGAGCTACAGTGTTGCGAAAATCGAATAAAGAATAAAGAAAAAGGATATGGAGTTGGAAATTTGATGTTCATTGACAACATTATGGATAAAAATCTTTATTTAAGCATACTTAACAACAATTCAGTTTAAAATGCCGTAAAAACAGCAATAATAATAACGGTAAATAATAGCTCTAAGTTTTATCAGGACAACGACCACAAGCATAAGGCACGCATTGTCCAAGAGCGTTCATATAAATGTAATCATGTAAATGCCCGAAAATTCTACATCCCCTATCACAATCATCGGACCTTAACCTAATCGAGAATTCATGGGATGGACTACGTAGAAAAATTCGGGAAACTGCAATTTCTTCAATAGGCGAATTAAAACAAAGACACGAAATTGAATGGCCGTGTATAATTAGAATATTAAAGAAAAATTATAAATGACATTTCAAACAGACTAAAACATGTTCCAAAACAAAATTATTTTAACTCAATTAACCTAATTACACTAAATTATACTAAATAAGGTTAACTAAATATACTAAGTTGATAGAAGTAAACAGTGACAAATGTACGGAATTATTCCTTTCAATAATCTTTATTATATAATGTACGTAAATTTTTTAAATAAATTATATGTTTTTACTATTACTATTAATATACGATCCATCATTTAAAAAATAACCGGGCCGCCTGCTTTATAAACAACCGAAATATCGAGCCATAAAGCCAGTCCTATCATAATGCTGAATATTTTTGAAAGTCATTTTGATACCTGTAGATACGTAGAAAAATGCAATCCTGTTCTTGATATTTGTAACGTTAAGATATCTGTTCGTAGATTACGTTAGCGTCGCGTGTCGAGCTTTTAGATACAATAAGTTTCATAGTAGGAATACATGTTTAGAGATACGTATACGATAAAATAAAGAAAAGCTCGTAATTATCGATATTTTATCGATCTCATCGATTTCGATGATTTTTGAAAATGTGGAAATCAGACATTTTGCACAACTTTTTCACGTATATGAAACCGCCCTTGAGGCCTCAGTTTCCGAGATAGTCGTATACGACTATAACGAATGCTCGCAATTGTGCATCCGTTACAACGTATGAGTATGTATGAGTTAGTGTTGCCAACCGTCATACAGCGGCGGGATAATATGACGCCTACCCCAAACCTAATTCTTATCTTTTGTTTGTAGTCTATATAAACGGAGGCTGAACAAAGCAGCAAACACGCCGGCCGTACTTGTGACTGTGTCACAGATAAACGTACTATTGACGTATCTTATTGTTATGTTTGGATCAGATGTTATTTGATATTTTATAAACGAAGATATATTTTTAAAATAGAAGTATTTAATAAAAGTTCATTCGGCTGCTACAGTCGGATCGTATTACGTTTGGCACTGGACTGCTTAGTTAGGGCGAAACAGTCGATCATTAAACGCGATTGACAGAAACGGGAGACGGCCGATGCCGTGTCAATCTGAGATGAGGCTGCTTCAGACGCAGCCGCGTACGGCGGTACGGCTCTGGAGAACCCGTCTCAAGGCGGCCGGCAACCAATGCTAACGTATATGCCGCAACGAATGCACGATTATAAACAAAATTCACTGTAGCTGTACCGACGACACTTCATAAAATTCTGTAGTAAGGCCTAGCGGCGGCTATACATATATATAAGAAAAGTTATTTAAAATGTTGATTTCTACAGCATACTCAAAAATCATCGAAACCGGTCAGCTGGGTGAGATATCGATAGTTATATATAAAAAAACTTTGTCATTTAAGCATGCCTTTTCGTTGAAATTTACCTCGAAGCATCCTGTCAAACTAAGTTTTACGCAATGCAAGCTGAGTCTCATGAGACCTGCCTCTAAGAGTAGTATAAACATCTATCAAACAATGAAATATCATTTCTATGCGGAAAAAATTTGTAAACGTTTAGGTATCTGTGATAAAAAAAAGACCATCTCAGAGAATTAGCTGATTACCAGTATTATATCGTGTTTGGGCTTATTTTAATCAGGAAAATGTTAACAATGTGTTAATGGTAATTAAAAGAAAATGCTTGATAAAAATATTTCTCCGTTCCATTAATGTTTTGTCTCACCGATACGAAGGCGAAACGAGCGGTCTCGTTGTGCGACCGTTTCAAGAGGCCGAGATAAGGTCACGCGGACAGGGATGACAGAACGATGGTGAAGATTGATTATATGCATAAACAGAGCAGTCTCACCGTTTCCGCTTTTGACGAGAGACCAGAAGCGGACACGAGATCAGCCGACGTATCTCGCCGGCAAATAAAAGAAAGGCACCTGCCGAAACACAACCCGCCGCCGACCTTATTTCGGTCACTTGAGACATTGAAAATTTCATTAACGCATTGCTGACATTTTCCCAATTGAAATGAAACCAAACACAATATTATTATATTGTCAATTTTTTCATATCGTTTTCTTTGTTCACGTGATGTTTCTTGATATTCAGTACACCCATCTACTGCTATACTTAACAATTGCAACTTTCTTTTCGCATAGAAATGTTTTATTGCTTGAAAGCTGTCCATACTACTCGTTATATCATAGATAGGTCTCATGCGATCCAGCTCGCCTCGTGCCAAACCTAGTTTGGAAGCATGACTGGTGGCGAATTTTATTCTATAGAGCCTGTTTTATGGGTGAATGCATTATCACTATATACCGATTTATCAGTGCAATGTGATACTTTTAATCTGTATATAGACATATAGAGTTATAACGTATAGCAACGGTATATAAGAATAAAATTCAGTTATCGTTAAATATTTTGTTCTCCAACAGCAATAAGATGCAACTATATTTTACAACATACCATATTAATATCACAACATCTAGATCTAGATATATATGAATTCTCTTTGTTTAGAAAAAGAGAAAGGAGAAAGGATTATAATGTACCGTAAAAATATATTCTTCAAAATCGTATTTGAAATATTTGTCAAGATTGCCAATCAGTTTGCGCGAGATGCTTTTTCGTAAGAAAGGAATTATGTATTATGTTTCTTCGTCGCATCTTCACAACTGGCTAGAAAAGCTGTTCATCTATTACGAGATGCAATGGAAGTTTTAATAGAACGATGCAGTTCCGATGCACGTCCATCCAACTGATATCGATGATTTTTTGTTCGTATGTTTTATTATGTCATATTTGAGCAATCTTTGTTATACGTGTAAAAGGAAAACTTCGCGAGTTTATATATATAAACTTGTCGCGGTACGAACTGGTAATATAATCACGCCCGTAGATAAATCTAACCGTGCACGGTGAAAGTCCCATATATATATATATGTACATATACATTATCCCTTTGCTCTCGACGACTTTTTCATTCAGGCGAAGTAGCAACTGAGAGATGATTTAGCGCATATGTGACGCGTGACTTATAGATAGCGTAAAATAATTTTATGCACTAATTAACTTACGAAAACATTATATTCTAATAATTTATCTATATTTACATCTTTGGAAATATGACCTTGTAATATTAATTTCTGTACTTTTTGTATGATAATTTACAAAGCATTCACCAAGATGCATTCTTGAATACAATTGACCGCATTTCTCAACGGTTCAAGATCAAATTCATCGTCATTTGAGCTAATTTCACTTCCGAAGACCATTTTTTTAGAACTTCCAAACTATAATACTTTTGCCATGATCGTCGAATCCGAACTAACGTCGGTGACGTTTTCAAAACCATAGTTTCGGAGGAATTTGAGATTAAATATTTCATCTCCATTTTAAAGTGTAACTCTTTACAGCTCCTAACAAAGAACATAATGAACTAAAGAACCTATTTACGAACCAACACTGCGCAGTCTTCAATTGGAGATGTCGAAATCTAGCATAAACAGGGACTGTCGCCTCTCACTCGCCACTCGACTTGCCGCACGAAACGCCATGGCGACTAAGTCGCCTCTCGAGTGCAAAGGGTTGTGTGTGTGTGTGTGTGTATATATTTATAATATAGTATAAGTTTATATTTATAACACACACACGCGCGCGCGCGCGCGCGTATATGTATATGTATGTTTATAATAGTGCGATTTGCGTCAACAATAATTTTTTTAGTCAAGATATGAAAATAGCTAAAGTTTTATGCGTATTGTATACCGTAGCAGGTAAAAGTCAGGCACAAATTTTTCCCCGTAAATGGGAATCATGAACATTAATTTGAGCCCTATTACGTCCTTGTATTGAGTGACTTGCATAGGCAGTTTGCGGTAAAAAGTCAATCTGTTTATGGTCTGTCGGGCAGTGGAAACGGGTTGAGATCTGACACACTAAGATATTTTATTACTAATTGCACACGATAGTACGACGCAATTAAATTTCTTGTACACCGTGACGTACGAATAAAGTCTTAAAGACTGATCGAAATTTGCTGTATTTAACTATATAACGGCAGGTTGCGTTCGGGCAGAACGGGCTGTGTTTATTTGTCAGTGGGATATTATCTGGCCTCGTGGCCATTTTTAGTCTCCTGTCTTCGGCGGGGCACGGCGAGACTGCTTTGTTTATATCATCAGACTTCGTCGCCGTTTTATCATCCCTGTTCCCGTAACTCGGGCATTCGAGAGGGATCTCGCAGCGGAGACGCGCATTTCGCCTTCGCATCGATGAGATAACACTAACGCAACGATAAAAGTCCTTCATTTCAGATTTCTTCTTAATAAAAGTTCGTTAAGAATATTAGTCAAACTTTTCCGAGTAAAATAAGACCAAACGCGACATTATTATGTTGGCAATCAGCTAATTTTTTATTTTTATTTCTTCTTTTTTTATTTGGTAGACTATTTACAATAAATTCTCATTGAGAATTATAAGTAAATTATTTTGGCGTGGTACTGTAACTTGGGCTATAAGAGTTTATAGTATGTTTGATTCTAGCTGAATCTAATGCTTCGATCTAAAGGGTATTGCCTTTTTAGTCTGCGGATCTGGTCCGCCGTGTCAAGTAATTGGGTAACTAATGGGTTTTGGTGGTTGTTAACTCTTATATTATATCTGTTTCCGAACTTGGATATTTCTTCTTTAACTGTGGATATCTTAAGGTCGCGATGTATTGTTTCGTTGGTAACATACCAAAGTGTATCTATTAAGGATCTTAAAGTTTTTGATTGGAATCGTTGGAGAATTTCTATGTTGGAATTACTCGCTGTTCGCCATAGTTGGAGCTAATTTTTTGACACCATTTTCTTTTTCACACGCTATTTTTTACTCTCCGATACATGTGCAATTAAGAACATAGTATTGACACACACTTTAGAACAGAATATACTTAATATTGAAGCAAACGACGTGATGTTTTCTTAGAAGTTAGAAGGATTAGTTTATTAGTTTAACGCGTAAAAGAATTTTGCGATAAATGCAATTGATCAAAATTGCAAAGAAAACGTAAAGCTCACTTTTTACAATTTTTTCATCTGGGCCTATAATGACAATTTAAATAACATATTTTTAAGAGTTATATCAGCTATATGCTTATCGGAAATTTCATCGAAATTCGTTGATGCAGAAAGGCAATAGGCATCGAAAGATGAACAAAAATGTAAATTTATTGCAATTTTAAGCCTAATGTCGTAGAAATCTGATAGATTTTTATCATTTTTAACTGTTTACAGTTCATGTAGCAATGTAATCAATCTCAACATGTGTATAACTAATATAAATCTGCAAAATGTATTTTTTAAATTCTCGTTACAGGCGCAGATGAAAGAGTTGAATAATTATTTACCAAGGCACCTACCTCTTCCGATTTCGATGATTTTTTGATACATTGTAGAAATCAACGTTTTGAGCAATATTTTCCTACGCATATAACAATCGATCTCTAAGTATTCGCAAAAAATTATCAGTACCACTGCAATAAATTCTGCTTATAATTCTATAAGTCTATAACGACCGAACCGGAACCTAGCTCTTATGTTTTGTTTATAGCAAATATAAACGAGAGAGGTGAGCTTGGGTAAAGCTAAACGACGCGAGACTGCAAGAAATGTCTGTCATAATTCATAATTCAATAAAAAAATGAATATAATATGAATGAGTCGATGCATTGGGTTCGGATTAATCTGTTCGATCCGGCCGCCCAAAGGTTTGAATACCATAATAACGATTATTGTTTTCGCAGAATAATATCAATTATTCGTGCGGTTACTATTTTTATAATTAATTTGTTGTAATTTAAACAAGCGCTGCCGATCGGTTCACGGCATGGCGCTCGGCTTGAGAAGACTAACCGCAACCCAAACTCCATACATCTAACTCGACGATGTTCATTTTTAATCGAGTTATAAGTTATAACAGATATTTCTAGCAGCTTCGCACATACAGTTGTGCATGGAACCTTTAATCTCGCCTGATCCCCGTTTATAAACAGAAGATAAGTGGCCGGCAGCTTGCCAGCAATAACCAATACAGATGCGTATTCTGTGACAGTATACGCCCAATTGTAGACAAACTTCACTGTGGCGGTACCGACAGTTCTTTGCGAATATCTCGGAAACTAAGGCCCAGTGTCATACGTATAGGAGAAAGTTGTGCAAAATGTCGATTTCTACCATATCGAAGATGAACGAAATCGGTGAGCTTGGTCTTCTTGTAAATACTACAAAAAGTTGTAAAAATGATATTTACTGTTTTCTTCGCGATTCCGATCAAGTACGATTTGTAAAATTTTGTTTCACGTCATCTAATAAACTGATCGATCCTTGTAAAAAGATTTAAGTCGTTTGGTACCAATTTTAAACAAATTATTCTATGCTAAAGAGTAACTGTATCTACTGCTATACCTGAACAATTTCAATTTCTTTTTCGTATATAATCGCATATAATTCGCATTCATTGCTTGGAAGATGTCCATAACTACTCTTACGAGTATGCCAAATCCAGCTCGCCTTGCATGAAATCGGGTCTGGAAGTATGCTTCGAGGCAAATCTTATCGTCTAGGACATACTAAACCTAAGCGGCACGTAGCCCACTTGAAAGTAAAAATGTCAAAAGTTTTTTCATAAATATCTCGATAACTAAAGCGAGCATTATATCATGTACAGAAAAAAATTGTTCAAAATCGTGATACTGATAACATAATTGAAAATCATCGAAATCGGTAAGTTGGATCCTTATCTGTATAATAGTATATAATTAGCCTTTTTCAACAAGGTACCCTACACACAAAGGCACTGATTCAGAATGACTTCTTAAAAAAATTGGATCGACATCGCATTTCGCAAATATTAATTATCACAATATATACATATATAGCATATACCACGTATATATGGCGCATAATGAATCCGAGTTCAAAAGATACTCGATTCTGAAGCATGTAGTATGACAAATACGGTACCTGAAATCTATACAGAGAACTATCATCCCTTACGGTGAGTGTCTTGGAGTCATTCACCGGGAAGAAGTAGCCATACTGGCAGAGCTGATTGGCAATATGGACCGCCTCTACTGTCAACATAACAATTTACTTTCACAGCTGCCGGAATCGTTGAATGCATTTAATTGAACGGAAGGCATTAAGTGATACCTAATCACGTGCAACTTATCTAGTCTTTGCCGTATTGCGCGTACATCGCGTGTTGAGTAGCAATTAACACGGCCAGCCATTGATTCGGAGCGAATATTTAGAGCGACGCATGCTGTTTAATCATAAGAAAGCCACATCACTGAAAAAAAACTAACTTTTTCTCTTTGTTTCGAAAACATAAACAAATTCACCACTACACAACCGAAATTCTCTATTCAACATATTTTTTTTTCACAAGCAATTTCTCAGCTCAAGCGAATGTGTGTATCTTTAATTATATTTTGTTTAAATAATCCTTTATTCCATTAAATTCAATGAAAAGACAATGCACATACACAACTGATCAGAACAAAACTAAACTAATGAAAACTAAATTAACGGGGCCAGTGAAAAGTAACGAAGTGCAATACAAGAAACTTGTAACTAAAAATAAGGTAATAACGATAGGTACGAATTCATACGAATTATAGAATCTTCGAACACTGATAGTTGAATCCAGAATGTATATATATAGTATATTATGTAAAGTACGCCTACGAATATTTATTCGTTGAATGAAAGCAACGTACTTAATACTTTTGCAGCATTAGAAGAAAATTGTTCGAAACAAATGAGTTTATGCAATGGTATATGAGAATATTTGTACTAAACATTGTATACTTTACATTTTCTATGATATTTTTTTACTGCCGGATTACTGAATTGTTTAAATCATTTTTCTACGTTACTCGAAAATTCTTCTTTCATCGCGACCAAATTTTCAATTTTTCATAAATATCAACATTATCGATATTGTATCTCGTTTTCAACTATGTATCATTATTATAATAATATTAGAAATATTTTAACTCAGATATATTATATACTATATCTAAACTAAAACAGTGCAGTGTAATACGTCGCTAAGTGAAATGGAAGATGTATTACGACCCATCGGTCAGCAATGCGTTCAACTAGATCGATGGAAAAGATGGTTGTGGTATTCGGTAGATGAAGTAGCGCTATTTCATAGCTGTTATAGTCAATTTATGCGTTTAGATAGCTTTTTAACAAATCTTATTAAAGATAAAATCATGATTATATTTTCAACAAGGGCAATAATACGGCGAAAAGAATTTTCGATGCTTGTGCGTCCTTCGCGATAGAAACATTCTTTTATTTTTATTAACACGGTATTCAATTTTTTTTTTTTTGTAGGAAAAAGGTACCATGATAAACGAGATCTATTTAAAATTACAAACCTTGAATAAGAACGAGCAAATGGTGGTGGTTCTTTAACTTTCTATGAGACTCAACAGTGATAGCTACCTAGGATACCTTACCTTCTTGTCTATATATCTATCCTGTCAAGAAGGAGCCATTAAACTGTAATAACTATAGAAATAGAAAGTATCATAAAATCTCGCTTCTTCAGTTATATATACGGAAGCAGATTTTTTCACAGCAGCGGGCTGAAAGTATGTTCGATCAACATATGCTCACCAGGACAGTTTAAACGCGCAACGCATAAATGTGCGCACTATGACACATGTACATATAATAGGTGTATGTATATTAATAAGAAAATTAATCGAATTGAAATCAGATTCGATTAATTATGAGAATCAACAGAAAGTGCCGATCAGTGTCATCGAACATTGCATCTTTTAACAATTTCATTGCAATTAAGGACGCCTGTAGAACGAATCAGTTACATCGTTTTCTTATTGCTTCTAATCGTATAATTGTATTTTAAAGGCCACTTTATGCTCTTACCTTTTATACGATATAATTATTTACTTCCAAATTTAACAGTCACTTTATTCGTTGCAAGCCATAAACCGAAAAAGCTTCAAGCTATGTTTCAAGAACACATATCATAAAGAAGCATATCTCACCAAATGAAAGTTATAATTGTATAATAATACAAGTGTCTTGAAAAATGTTTTTAATTGAAACCTATTAAAGATGAAATTAATGGGTTATATTTTAAGTTTAGCTAGTACACACTTCCTATTTCCTTACTATCAAATCTTGATATTTATAAATCAATTACGGTCCATTGTGTCCTCACTGCTGTTGTTATTTTTATATTAGATTATCAGTCAAGGTAAAGAGTAAAGTGTCATATTTACCGACAAAAGTAAATTGAATCGTCGTAGATCGAACGAAATAACCCAGAGGCATTGTATCGATGACAAATACGATAAAAAATGCTTTAGATTGAACTTGTTCGAGTGTTCATTTAGGTGTCATTCGTCGATCTAAATCATTTTTTTTTCTTTTTATTTCAATATCATTAAAAATGCTTTTTGCAGTTTATCACAGAATGCTGTTTGGTTTAGATTGATCGGATTCTTTTTTTAATTATACAAATGTACAAAGTCAAAGATATGAAGACCGAAGACGAATACGTAACTACAAACACGCAGAGAATTACTAGGAAAAGTTGACGTATGTTGCCATTATAACGCTAGAACAGTAACTTTAAATATGAATATATAATCGTAAAATGCGTTATGGGACGGCCGATATTACGTCGATAAATGTAAGATTAACAACTGGTTGTTCAGGAACAAAGCATTATTAGCAGTAAACTTAATAAAAAAAATAAAAGCAGATTAAACGAAATGCATTGGAGTTACTATTTTATTACTTATAATATCATCAAGTTTATTGTATATGCATGACATTTTTTGTTCAGAATGACCTGCTGGACACGTTGGTAAAATTTATCCAACACCTCGATTGACACCTTGTATCTACATATACAGGGTGAGGCAATAAGAATATTTCCGTTATTTGTAATATTATGAAAATATATTAATATACAGAACAAAACTTGCGGATTATAGAGGGGAACGTACCGTGATGCAAATGCTTTTCGTATGGATGGTATAAAGAAGATTTTAAGGTCATATCCTACATTTTTAACCTAAATACTGCTTTTTTATCTTGGTGTTGCCAATTAGCCGGTGTTGAGACAACTGGCATTACAACATGTCGCCCTCTATACCCGTACCAATTTCGTATATAGAAATTTTTTACAACATTACAAATAATGGAAATATTCAGGGTGGATATAGTTATCGCCCTCTATATATATATATATATGCGATACATTTATTAAAAAATTTGAACATATATATATATATATAAATTTTTTAATAAATGTATCGCAGATTGCAATGGTTTTGTATTGTATAGTCTGTAACCGGATGCCCTCATGCCCTATATATTTCTTTCTATAATGATATCGGATTAATATTCTTAATCTCATTTTTATTAACGCAGAAAAATGACAGATTGACTGGCATAACTTGGACAAAGTTAATAATAATAAGAAATTTGAAGAATTTTAATTTAATTATTGAAATTGGAAACATTTGGAATAAAGTCCCGTTACGTTGCTACCGATATCTAAGTACTCGCTTGCCAGAAAGACAGAACGAACAGGGAACGAAAATATGACTTGATGAAAAATAGCCTTATTTAAGTGCTAAAGGATAAGAAGTTTACAAAGTTTCGATGTTACAAAGATTTCAAGGCTTTGTCTTCCGAAACTATTTAGTTCCAGATGTAGATACATTAAAAATCAGTAAAAATATATAATTAACAATTACTATCAAGCGTTAATAGCAGTTATACGATGCACTCGCGTCAAATTTTCACATAGTAAAAGCTAAATCTCTTCTATTCGCATAATATAAATAAAGATCACAGGGACGCTACGAGTAGAGAAGGAAGGGCAACAGAAGAAACAGAAAACCGATACGATACCTTTGGCCTTAGGTTATCTAGGATGGTAATAATATATGTATATTCGACGATTTAGGGAAATAATTAAACTCAATTAGCAGTTAACAATTCCATGGAATGCAACAGGCACAATAGAAATATAGAAATACGACATAAGAAACGTGTGATGAGAAACATTGTAGCACGAAACATAAGTGAGTCAACAAGACACTAATTCGCGGAAAAATCTAGATAAGCAACAATCCATTCCATATACGAATTTCATACCTGATTCCTCGATAGAAAGCCGCTCTATCAGCCACTCGATGAGATCGTAACCTGCAACACGCAGGCAGCCTACTGTAGTGTCCTGGCCGTGATGGCCGCTTACGTTTACTCCACAACGTAGATACCGATGGCACTCACCCATGAAAGCTGAGGGAATTGAGGTGAGAAATTGTTTTTGGCTGCGCACGGGTACCCCGTTCTCAGGGTCTTGCATCTCCCGCACCAGCCCCTCCATCTGTAATAAATATAGTCAAACGATTAATAACGGTGGTATACTTCATATTCAAGATGGTTCTATCCATCTCGTTTACCCATTTTTTTCCTTTATAGCGTAATTGTTCTTTTTTTCCTTTTACTTTAAAACATACATCTTTCGAGAATTAATCTAGATAACGATTAAAACTATTTCATACATAAATATATATCATCTATCGATTTCATTGTGAAATTCGTTCAAGTCAATAATCGAACAAAATTAAATTTGTTGCTTTAATTATATTGTGATATACATATTTCAACCCCATATTTCTGTTACAATAATATCGACGCATTTCTGTATAATAATTAGGTAAATGAAATAAAGTTAAAAAAAGTTGTCAATTGAACGATTAGGATTGTTAAGCAATTTCATTGGAAAATAAAATGACTGCTTTCCCATCGTATCACCACATCGGTTCAGGGAAATGAATTCTACCTAATTATTCATAATGCACATTACATTTTGATAAATTTGATTAAGTATTTTAGATATTTTACTCGAAAAAACGTAATGATTTAAATATCTTGAAAAGAACGTAACCTTGAACATTTTCATAATCAGCGGTACATAAATGTAAATACTAGAGATGCCCGAGTACACGTATGTTCGAAATTGGGGCGTTGTTAAGTGACGTACAGCCTAGCCACGCCACGCCACGCCACGCCATCCCAGGTAAAGAGATAATTGGTGCCGTTTGACTTAAAGTAAAAATGTGGTACCGAGCAATCTATCTGTACTCTATCTAGACAATGCTATCCTAGATAAAAGGATAATTGGCGTCGTCAATCTGGTGTTGGGAATACAGATGGCTTGAGCAGCCGTCTTCTCTTCGCCAGTTGTTTTTTCCCGCCTACGAGCGATTCGCGTCACTTTTGGGAGACAATAGAAGTATAAATAGTGGATCCAAAAGTACCCCAAGCCAGAAGTAAACCTACGAGTCTTTTTTCTTTTTTATTATTTAATTTGCACCTCGCAATTTGTCCAGCTAGACATTTGGTAAATTTTTCTAGCTTAATTGCTAAATAACATATGGATGGCTACCCCCGGCGGGAATACCATCTTCGAGATTGACTATTTTATTTCTTTAGTGAGGTCAGTGTTTTTTTTTTTTTTTAGTCCTCTTTCTATGAGAGTTTTGCTCGTTTCAGCAGCCAACTGGTTTGGATGTGTTGCCGTTCTTTCCTTGTATTTTTCTGCGTACCTGCCGATTTCTTCTTTGACAATTACTATTTTTAATTCTTTGCGTATATCCTCGTTTCTGACATACCATGGGCCGTTGACTATTGTTCTCGGTATCTTCGATTGTGGCGACTCTAGTTTATTTATGTGGCTCATTGCTGCTGTTGTCCCCCATAGTGGTATTCCGTACGTTCAAATTGGTTTTATTATCGCTTTGTAGATTTTTAGCTTATTTTCTAACCTACGAGTGCCTACGAGGCTACGTCTCTTCGGTACCCCTAAATTTCTGAATGTACCTCGAACCTTGTAATAAACATGTTATAACAAGCACACGAGCGTACGTCATTTCATAACAACGGACCAAAAAACGTTCGTATTGTTCGGGTTCTCAAAAGTTTCGTGATCCCACTTCGACTTGAGCATACGCATGAACGGGCAGTATAAACATTATTAACCATTGACTAAGAACGGAATAGAAGTGACGTTAAATGGGACTTTGTGTCTCAGATTCTGAAATACCGATCTGGTAAAGCTCAGAATGTTTCTTATGACGCAATACATCAGTTGAATAAATCGCCGTTCGCGCCGCACTCTAGTAAAATCAAGAAGATGGAAGAGGAAATGTCTATTCCTTTGTCACAGAGCCATAAATTAGCAATAGAAAAACCAAGAAGGCCTAACGAACATCCTGTGGCGGCACTCGACAAGCAAATACCACCACTCGACACTAACTAGTGTCGGACGACGGCAGCGCAGTGGTTAGCGCCTTAGTTACGAACGTTCGGGACCCGGGTTTCAAATCTCGGCACCCGTGGTCCGATTTTTCTTCCACGATTCTAAAATAAGAAGAAGAAAATACAGCAGTACCCCAGTAGCAGCGACATCTACACCGGCCGCCCGGACCTATCTCAGCGGGCACACTCTACACTACACTAGGCGGTTGCGCACCTATCACGGACAACACTTTTAACCCTCAATCCCCCACAGGCCATCGAAACAACAACGTCGTAGACGATGTCCCAGTGTCAGAAAACAAGTAACCAGCATGTCCACCTCTGGCCTGGGCCCCGGCGACACACACTCCCTCCCCCCCCTCCCCCTCTCCATAAGAGTCATTACTACAGTATTATATAGTCCTTCCTATAATCAGCTCTCGAGACACTCTGTTCTAACATTCTTAACCGTCGCTCTGTTGAATTCACGTAATAAACTCTGCCACTATATCTAAAGTCTGAATTTTTCTTATCTTGTTCGTAAAACGTTTAAACCTGTGCGAAATCACTCGAACGACGCGAGGAAACGACCAGTGATTTTTTAATTTCATCACTCCCCGCGTCTTCGACGTGACACGTACATGCTTTTATAACGTACGCATATGTTAGCGTCAACAGTTTCAAGGCTATAATTTTTCAAAAAGGTAAGTTACGGAAGCGAAGTTTAATTGGCGATTAGCAAAGGAGAGACAAGGAAAAAATGAAAAAAAAAACAGAGCTTAATAACATTCAGAGCGTTAAACGAGTCGGAAATAGAATTTTCTGGTTGCAAAAGAAATGATTAAACAGTTTGAAATGTTGATCTTGAATATAACTGCTATCGTTAGAAATGGGCTTGATCTAGGCCCAATATGAGTCAGAATAGTAGTGGACGAAGAAAAATTCGAGATATACAGTTTAAAATAGACGCGGTCTCTGCCTATTTAGCAGGAAATATTGAAATGGAGTGACGTAGTGTATTAATAAAAAATAGCTAACAGAAATTGAATGATGAAAGCCAGTTAGAAAAATCTTGACGATTTTTGGCAAGGTCGGCAAAATGACTATACGAAATGTAGAGATTGTGCTATTAGCCACGTTTCCGAGGTGTCGGAATTTGTGTACCGATTTTTTGAAAGCTGCATCGTTGATCAGTCAAGAATATGATACGTATGCAGAATACGCGATGGAAAAAATTTTCCTTTAAAAGAAACAAGATAAAAAATATGCGAAGAGCAAATTGTTGAAATTATAATCCGGCTCAGCGAGACGCTTTCTTGTTATAGATGTAGAAAATTATAGATAGAAGAGAATGCCACACGTACAGACAAATAGCCTGATAGTGTTAAACGAAAAAAAAAGATGACTCTGAAGTTACAAAATTGCAACGGTGTTATGACTGCAACAAAATTGGTCATAATGATAAAAGGTGTCGATATAAACAGCAAGCTATGAAGAAGAGAGAAATCAAGGTAGTTCAGACAGGTCGTCTGCACGTTACACGATTAACTACACGAGACTACGTTGTTTCAACTGTAGCGGCATAAGGCCTTTGTAACCGTCATCTTGCTAAAATTACGACTAACGACGAACGTGCAACATCAACCACATCGCAATCCACATCAGAGACCAGATCGCACACCGAGGGCAAGGTGGCAACCAGATGTCTACACATCCTTGCTGCGTACCCTACATATTCTTAAGGACCCACCATAAATCTGGGCATTTTCATGGTTAAGGTCCTTCAGACCATAAACAAGCATCTTTTATTTCGTGTGTTCTTTACATTTTTGTTTACTACGGGAAGATACGGGAAAGTTAGCTTTCTCACGTTCGGTATCTTCCGTTAGCAACTTTCTCTCAAGGGCGGTTAGCACCCTTCCTCACCCACCAACCTAGAAAATCAGCCAATTGACAGCGAAGTCTATTCCCCTCGCTCTCCTAATGAAAACTTGTCCTTAACAAATCAGCTTTTTTCGTGTCCTTAGACCCACCCATCACTAGCTTTCCTCGGCCACAACATCGTCACCAAACTTGACTGATTTTTCATCTTTCGAACAGTTAATATCTCTTTACCGGGTTTCTACCCTTCAGATCAGTCGCCTACTTAATTTATATAAAGTTGCTAGAGTAAAGTGTAATTTATACGTGTCTATTCAGTGTATACTCAATTGTGACTATTAAGTGCATAATAAAGTGTAATAAAAAGAAAGTTAATAGTTGTGTTTCGTCTCAACCTTGTTATTTTTATATAATCTGAGTTGTGACTTGTGATTTTACGTGACAAACGCGACGCGTTTCGCGGTCCTGACACAATGATTCTCTTTCCAGCGGCTTCTTTGCTCCTTATTATAGTATCGCGGAAAGACCGACGAAATATATACAGTGTTGCGATATAGCATAAGTGCTGACAGGTCGAAAGGATCGGAAAATTCAATAGGCCTAACGGCGGCTCATCGATATGCCTTCAGTACCTCAGTTGGTAGTTAGTCAGTCGAGAGTCAAGAGTCAAGTTGCAAGGAAGTTAGTCGTTGCAACGGATCAGTAAAGTCGACAAGTAGAGTTCGAGACAACATCGATAAACGCACTATTTTAAAGTAATACCAAAGTAATGCCAAAGTAGTCCTTCAGCACCCTTCACGCCCTATATCTCACAACCTTGATAGATTCAGCCACATCATATTTTTTACTGAAGTAATTACTTCAAGAAAAACTCTACACCTTTTCTTTTGTATATGGAGACCACTGTTACGAAGAAAATAGAATTTAGTGAAACAAAAAATTCGAAATAAGGAGAGATCCATGTTATTGTGCCCTTGGATATAAATTTTGTTTTGGGTTACAAGATCTAGAAACAAAAGAGCTAAAGTAGATTTCTATTGCTGTTTCTCGTAGCCTTCAGCTAGAGCTACAAGATTAACTTTTTGGTAATGCCCTTTGCTATAAGTATATGAACGTGCTCCCTATCATTCTTCTTCCCATTGTACTATAACACTGTAAGAATGAAGATCTGGGTCAGTATACACTATACCTGTACTTATACTTATACCTTTATTTATTTCAATATATTTTTCTATTACAAATTCATCCACTCGTTCCTCTATCAGTCAACCTCAACAATTTTCACCACGGGAAGGAAGTGTTAGAAAAATTGAAGGGTGTTATGAACGATGCACATAGATGTTATGTGGAATTATTGAAGGTATAATTTACAAAAACCGAAACAACGTTGATTGTACATGGTGCAAAATCTATACTTCAAACATTCTACATTGTACCGAATAGAGAATTATTGTACGAAGCTATACTACAAGTAAACACCATCTCTGATACGGATTTAATTTTCAAAACATCAATGATACGGGACTGAATTGTTTGACGTCCGTTTAAACAAAAAGAAGAAATACATCCAGAAATGTATTTGGATATATTTATTTGCATTGGATTGGAAAACTATTTAACTTTGTTCAAACGTCACATCAAAAGTGAAAGAAGAATTGTATTACGTTTTGATGGAATTGAGGCGGATATATGTTGTTCGTGATAATAGTTGCTGCTGGCTGTAGATGTCGCTGCTGGGGTACTGCTGTATTTTCTTCCTACTTAAGAATCGTGGAAGAAAATTCGGACTCCGATCGCCGGGATAAGAAACAAGGGTTCCGAACGTTCGTAACCTAAGGCGCTAACCACTGCGCTGCCGTCGCCCGACTGTAGTTAGTGTCGAGTGGCGGTATTTGTGTTGTCGAGTGCCGCCACAGAATATTAGTAATTAGTAATATTAGTAATTACAGATGACAAGATTCGCGTGGTAAATACCGGAGAAATATATTAGAACGATCACAGAGATACCAATAACTTATCCCAACATGAGATGGTACGTAAAATAATCAAGGATCGAAGAATATTAGAAATGAAAATTATTCGTCAATTCGTCACAGACAATCACCGTATACGAGCTCGATTATATCAGTAAAGAAAAAAGATGGAAATGATAGATTATGCGTAGGTTACCGAGCTTTAAATCCTACAACAGTAAAGGATCGGTATACTTCATCACGGATCGATGATTAACTTGATCGTCTAGGACAAGGAAATACCTTTCTATATTGGATGTGGTGCCGGGAGTCCGCCATATACCAATACATGAAAATTCAAGAAAGCGGTTTCGCTTTCATCGCCCCTGATGGGCATTATGAATATTTAAGAATGCCGTGGCTTGACTTTACAATCATACGACTACAAAATCCATTATCGAATATTTTTTTTCTTTTGAAAGAATTTTACAGTCAATTCTCATTGAGAATTATAAGTAAATTATTCTGGCGTGGTATAATACGTGGTATGAACGTGAATAATAAGTGATTATCGTATGTTTGATTCTAGCTGAATCTAATGTTTAAATCTAGAGGGTAGTGGTGTCTTTTTAGCCTGCGGAGCTGATCCGTCGTGTCAAGTAATTGAGTAACTAATGGGTTTTGATGGTTGTTAACTCTTATGTTACATTTATTACTGAATTTGGATATTTCTTCTCTAACTGTAGGTATCATGAGGTCGCGATGTATTGTTTCGTTGATAGCATACCAAAGTGCATCTATTAGAGATCTTAGAGTTTTGATTGGAATCATTGAAGAATTTCTATGTCTATGTTGAAATTACTCGCTGTTCCCCGTAGTTAAATATGACATCATTTTTATTCGCATCGCCGCGACCACGAATCGCACCTGACTGCCAAGTCAAGGCGCGAGTCACTACGACAGTGTCACACGTTCAGAAGCAGTTATAGAGTAGATAAAACATCCTGCATGCCACAGCCATCGAAATAATAACCAGATAGTAACAGAATAGCCGCGTCTGATATACACCCGATGATAACCCCTCCACAGGGACCAAACCTTAGTATAAGAACCCTCTCAAATCAACATTCAACACCTTTTTTGTTCTAACACACCGAACCGTCATTCTGTTGGATTTGTACAATAAATTTTATTACCATATCTACAGTTCAAATTTTTTTACTTGTAAAACGTTCGAACTACGACGCGAGATCACCGGTGGATCTATCAATTTCATGACTTCTTGTGTCTCCTACGTGACAACAGACTAATCGCGCGCGATTACGAAGCACGGATATGGAATACATACATGCTATACCCACGTGCAGAACAATCATGCGCGACTGAACGTCATTTTGTTGTTAGAATGTGAGGATTCCCCACTAAGGATGTGTTAATATATAACACTATCAACTTATAATGCTAGATCACATTATTATATAATAATACGTAATGCTACGATCTATAATATCTTTAATAGAAATAATTAATATCACAATGATGAAGAATTTTCTACCGTAATATGTCTGCTTGTTAATATTTGACAGAAGTCCAGAATTAAATAATTTTATTTCTGTTTTTCAACCTATCGAAGAACTTTTTTATTTACTACTAATAGTTTTTCGACATAAATATGTATATAGGTTAAAAACTTTTTATAAGGAATGCCATGATAGACCGATTAATGTGTTAAAAAACATATGATCCCGTTGAAAAAAGAAATTAAGTTGATCTTTGTTCGATTTCATTCATTCATGAAGATTCAAAATAACACGTGATTTACGGCTCGATCAGAGACCATTGGTTACTTCTAACAGAAAGATTTAACTTTTTACCATTTGTCTAGTAACGCTCAGATGGTACACAACCTCGTAATAATTTCGACAAACAACGTGCATTTTGAAATTTTCCAAACGCGGTAAAAGTTTGCTTACAACAGTGTTTCCATAAGCAAAAAATTTGTCTGTCAGAACATTCGACGTAACAAGTGGAAAAGAGACCTAACTCGAACATGATTCTTGTCTTTTGTTTTTATAGTTTATATAGGTTTAGACTATATACCATTTTATTCAGCTGCCGTAAGGCGACCGGAAACCAATATCGATGCATATGCTATTGTACAGTATATACAGACGCACAATTATAAGCAGAGTACACCGTAGCGGTAGTAACAGTTCTTTGTGAATATCTTGCAAACCTAGCAGCAGTTATATGTAGAGAAAAAAGTTGTTCAAAATGCTGAATTCTACGCAAATATACAAAACTCGGAATTAGCGAGGTAAATGAGATATCAACAATTACACATTTTCCTATACATATAACCAGAGGTCTCACGTAGCCGGTCTTTCCGAAATATTTGTAAGAAACTACGATACCGCTACAGTAAATCCTGCTTATAATTGTACGTCTGGTATTGATTGCCGGTTGCCGGTCGCTTATCTTCTGTCTATAAACGAGGTCAGGCGAGATTAAAGATCTCATGTACAATGTTCATATGCTAGGCTGTAAAAGACGTCTGTTACAACTTATAACTGAATTAAAAGTGAATACCAACAATGTACATACTGGGTTTGGATTCGGATTACCTTTTTACAAATTCAGTTACCTCGCGGTATCCAGCAACGCTTTCGTTAAATAATGACAAATTATGTCCTTGTTTATTACTTAGACCTATAACCGGCTTCCTCACGGCGTCCGAGTCAGGAATACGAGCAACACGGCTATATGTACATATGTACCAAGATCCCGCCCAAACTTTTCTCCACTCGTTGCAATCCCGATACGTGTATTCGCATACCTCTAATGTATTAAAATCCCGCCAGACCCTGCCTGAACTGTTTTCGGCCCACTCCGAAGCTCAGGATCTCGATATATACTCGGGGCGAACCGCACACCTCTAGTAACTTCGCGCGCGCGCGCGTCTGTGTATCCTATGTATATCCGTAAGCATAGACACTCTTAAAATTTTTCAACTTAATTATTAACACTTAGCCAATCGCGCGCGCCACAGCGAGCTATACGTTTCCCATCGCGCTCGGACAAGCAAGCTTATAACCTAACCCCAACCTATAACGCTGTCCACCGCGTATTTTTCCAAGTATCAAAGACTAAAAAACTTAAAAAACAAAGAAGTCTAAAAATTATTTAGGTGGTCAATTATACTTTGCGGTAATGATTTTATTTAACGATTTCACATATTGTTTATACAAAACGTCAAATAAAAAGGATATATTATAAGTATAAAAAGATATAGGTAAGATTAAAAACATTAAGGATGAATAAAGATAAATAACACGACTTGAACGTTAAATTAAAAATTCATAATGCATTTTAATATCTTTTTACAATGTGGTATCGATCGATTATAACTTTACTTAGTCATAACTGATAGTATAACTTTGTAATTAATTTTAACACCACTAAATTGGTGTATTTTATTATATACTGTACTTTATAAAAGCAGAAAAAGTGGTGCAATTAATTGGGAACAATTCCAGGTAAACAATAACTGATAATAATAAAAACAAAACAAAAAAAAAAGAACGCGTTGCAAAAGTCAAAAAGGGAGATCTCCCCGTTCGGTCACGCAACGATGTGCTTTACAGAGGGGAGATCTCCCTATTCGATTGGCTAGGTGTTAAGTCGTAAAACGATATTTGATAAAATGAAAAATGACTGGAAGATTTTGTAGTAATATCAATATGCGTACTCTGAATCAAGTTTAAATAATGCAGCTAGTACTCTATCCATAATGTGTAAATAAGAAATTCATAAACCTTGTCGAAGGCGTAAGGCCTGTGAACGCGTGGCTCCTTCTTCTGTTGTTGATTATTAGAGGCCTCCATCGCGATCGTGGCGGCCCTCTGCGACGCTGACAGGAGCTGTGGCGATATCGATGGCGGAGGGGGCTGGGGAGTTGGGCTGGAGACGGGTCTACCCGAACTCCATGGGGCTCTAGCCCCATCCCATCACTCCAGTCACCCCCGCACGCCCACTGAAATTTGTAACGAATTATTCATTTCACATTGTGCGTATACATAATTTTCATATTTTTAAGCTTAATTACAATACTACTTATAACAAAGCTAATTAATACTTCAACTTTATCGGTATGCGCTGGCTGATGATTCTAACAAATGAGGCGAGCTTTGTGTAGTTCTCCATTTTAACTAATACAATGAATGGTTAGAAACAAATCGCACAGAAAAATCTTTCACTGTTTAACAAACATTATGTATATGGCACAATTTTCTTTTACCGATACACACATCGTCTTATCGCTAAATTCAAAACATTTATATATGCTTAATTACTCTCTTAGTTGTCACGATACAAGAAAATGTTTCGAGAAGTAGCTGTTGTATTTCAGAAGAAAAATTAAGTTACAAGAGTGAATGTCATCTGAAGGTCGTATCTTCTGACAGCTTTTGAGTAGTAGAGTGAATTAACTTTTTGTTTATATTAGAAAAGTGAAATCAATACGCATCCTAACCCCACTCATGTCCTATACTATGGCCCTGATACGATCTGAGTCGAAAATTTGACAAGAAATTGACTGAGATGAAAGTTCGCAGAAAATTAATTGCAGAAACAAAATAAACGTCTTAGTTGCATTATTTTACCGTGAGCTGAGAATGTTGTCCTCCAAATTCAATACACTTACTACGGCGTAAAACTAATGCATGACTAGCTAGCTCTTTTTATTGTATCCGAAGATATACTTGCACATTGCACATGCGTTGAAAATACGGATTTTTATGCCTGCAGCCGTTATCGAAAAATTGAGCACATATTAAACTAATAAATAGTATGATTAAAGTGTTTATTTCGTTTCTGTAATTCATTTTTTGTTTCCACCTTAATCATTTACTTACGAAGTTTTCAGCGATAGGTTGTTTCAAGATCATGGGACATGGTTGGATGAGTTTTGATCTCAACTTTTTAGTAGGAAACGAAAGAAAAGGATATTCCATTTAAACAAACCTTACTATTATTAAAATCCTAGAATATTTAACCTTAAGATGATCTTCACATTTATAATCTAATTTCTCCCTTGAAATACAATAACTTTCTCTCGTAACGTTTCTTTATCGTGACAAATACAGAGGTAATTAAGAATGACAGAGTTAGATAGGACACACTGTATAAATTTTTTATCGAAATTATCCGATCTACATACTGTTCAATTTAGTAAATTAGATTTATTTACGTAAATTAGAAAATTTAAATTTAATTTCTGATTAAATTTTTGGTGAACTGAGTGAGTTACCTCCTCATCGATTTCAGTGGTCTTGAAATATGTTGTCAAAGTCACCATTTTTAAAATCTTTTTCCTATACATATATAGAATGGTCGATTTTAGTTTCCGAGTTATACACGAAACCATGTTTGGTACCATATACACAGTGTCTTCGAAATCATGGTCCAAATGGTCGCGGGTGGTGATTCCACGTACAAAAAAAACATTTTTTCGTTTTTAAGGCTTTGTTTTCGAGAAAAATGAGTCTGAAAACCTATCAGGTACCACCCGTATATTAACTCTTTACGGACGAGCGTCGGTAAATAGCCGCTCAAGTCTTTTTTTACCGTTGCGGACGTGTGTCGGCATATAGCCGCCCGAATCTGTTCACAGTTCCGGACAGTTATTTTGAAGTGATTGACGTACGTCTATTTTTCTGAGCGATAATCTTATTCGTATTTACGCATGGGTATAGTAAACTAAACAGTATTAATGTTATGAAAATTATAGATCTTTAGAAATCTTATCTTCCGTTTAACGTAAAATCGCGGTGGAGAATGATGGTCGAGTCAGAACGAATTTCAATCTTTCAATGGCATTACCAGATGAATCAGAAGGCTTATTATATATTTTATATATTTTTTATAATACCTTATACACGATGCCTAAAAGTTCCAGAACATGTTCGATAGTGATAGTAGTGATGACGAACATTATTTTGAACCTGACAAGATAGAAGACGACGACAATGCTTTAGACAGTGGAAACGAACTTCGTTCAACAATGAATCGGCTCAGGCGTTTCAACATTTCTAGTAATAGTGACAATGATGATGAACTAAATATTGAAGAAAATAATACAAGCCTCGACATTGAATAACGCAAACGTTCAACGTGTATATTTTCTCAACTGCGCGCGCCAATACCTCTCGTCCACAGCGACGCTCGCTCGCCGAGCGGCCTTGTCCGCAAACGGTTAACTGGAAACTTCGAATTATGAAATTTTTGTTTCTGTTCGTGTCTGTATTATTAAACATGGACAATGTCACGATTTGCTTCCTTATTGTTGTTTCCTTATCCGCCATATCGATTATTATTTTCCTTTATTCTGTATTTAATTTAAATGGTTTTATAAATGAGAATAACGTTAATACTTTTTAAGTATCCTTTTATTAATCAGGAAAGGAAGAAAAAAATTAATTAGTATGGGTACCAGATGGGTTTTCAGACACGTTTTTCTCAGAAACGAAGTCTTAAAGGAAAAACTTTTATTCTTTTTTCACTTATTTTTGTATGTAGAATCACCACACGATCGCTTGTACCGTATTTTATACAAAATTGTAAATTAGATATTATAATTATTGCTTATGTACGTATATATGTGCACAAATTATAACTGTGTTAATGTAGGCGCACCATTATCGGTATTGCCCACGGGCCGCCACTACTTAAATAGCTAATCCTACCTACTCCTTTGCATTTGAAATTCAGTAACTGGAACTTTTGTTATTTTTTTCACTGCTTATACGTCACTATGAAAATACGAAAATAATCCGTCAAAATTCATCAGAAGGTAATACATCGACAGCTTTACGCGGCATACATGATACCAAAAATACCTTTGTGTATGTTTTGAAAACTAGAACCGACCACTCATATATATAGGAAGAAGTTGTTCAGAATGATGATCTTGACAACATATTTTAAGGGCTTCGAAATCGGTAAAAAGGTAAGGTCAGTAATTTCATTAAATTTTTCAATTCATTAAGAAGAACCAGTACAGAAACACCTTAGCTAAAAGTGACTTAAAGTGCATCTGTTCAATGCTTAGATCTTAGAATGATTGGGATATGTGTCTCCAACCACACTCTAAAAGTCTACATAGACTTTTCTAATGCCAGCGGTTTATTAGAAATAAATATAGAATTTAATTGACTCAGATACAAATCTATTCCTTGTTTTAGTTTCATTCTAGCAGAACATTTGACCCCTCTTATGGCAAGAAGCAAAGCATTAATAGTAGAAATAAGAATATAAATATTTTGATTAGATTCTATTCAGTGCCGAAATACTTGTGCACGATGTGTGATGTAGGTATAAGAATTTTGTTGATTGTATCATTGAAGTATTTGCGATAGAAACGTAATTCGGTAATTAGAATTCATTTAATTGATAAATATGAGATTTTACTCCTTATTGTATCTTGATTCGTTATACATTTAAATTAATCTGTTTTTATTTGTATTAAAAATCTTGGAAACCAAAGTGGGATAGAAAGGAATATTGAACACCGAGAAGGAATTGGTTAGCAGGAAGAACAATATGATGGGAAGAGAGAGCAAAGGAAAGATTTAAGTAGTAGTATAATAGGCCTTATGTTATATATAAACACTGAAATTTTAAAATAGTCTATAGACAGAATGCATATGATATGAATGAAATCGTAGATGAAGAAGGATGAACGAGGAGGGCGTGAGTGCGTGAGATAACATAGGAAGTAAGGGATGTATGTATGAAATAAAAGATGTAAAACCGGAAGTTCGTTCTAAACCGCTCTAAACCAGAAATATGTATAATAAATAATAATAAAAAGTAAGCAACGTCTCACACCTTCGGTGTCCTTATCACTCAAAATTATATCAAAGAAACAAAGCATACTCCCTTTTGTGTGTGTGTGTGTGTGTGTGTGTGTGTGTGTGTGTGTGTGTGTGTTTACTACATTATCAACCTAGAGTGTAGAAAAATATTTTATTAAATTAACGGATTTCTATATCATTTTGTTCAACATAAAGAAATATTCATAAAAATATTAGCAATTTACAGTAACATGTAGCTACATAGTCTCCAATTCTTAACAGATATAGCTCTCATTATTTATTGACACGTTGCAATTAAAATACAAAATGCATAATAATTTTTGTTTGAACTTATCGCTGAAGATTGATGTCGAAAAAAATATCTCATCTCCTTAATTACTAAAGAATACATGATTATTTTCAAACTTGAACTTTTGCAAGACATGCGTTTCGCACGCAATATACATGACACTACAAACGTAAATTTAAATATTATTTTAAACTTGTTTACCTTAAACCATGAGACAAAAGTAATCCTGAACACATCTCAATAATCTTTTTATCATATTGATATTATTTGCATATTACGTATTATGTACAGATCATAAATAATAGACAGCAATAATGAAGAGGGATAGAGGGAATCGCGGACAATCATGTAGCTCAATAATACGGAAGTACATTCGCATCGTTTGACTTTCGTTGAATCGTTACTATAGCAATGACGATAGCAAATACAGACCGGTAATAATAACAATGCTTACAATCTTGAAATGTATGCTAATAAGAAACCTTAAGAATAATATATACTTTATATTAGTATTAGTACCACGAATTAACAACCATAAATAGTTGGATTTCGAAATAGTCAAAAGTATTATTATGCATATTATGTGTCCAAAATCGGTAAAATGCAAATGCGTAATATTGATGAAACTTTGGTGTCAATTTTTTATTAATAATGTTTTGCGATCAACATTACGCTTTACAAATTTTTCCATATTCTATCCATTTTCGAAATGCGCGTCGAGAAACTGCGTCGTGACCCGGTTCACTTTCTTTAAGCTTTCGTTCATCGTCAGAATATGTGGTCGATATTTATTGCAGCTGCTTCGTACGATATTTTCCGACTCATTTTTCCACCTTTCCTCTTGAGAGGAAAATTTTCCAGAGAAAAAAAAGTCACGCGATATATCTATATAATTGCAACATATTAATCGTAATACTGCGCGTAAAAATCACTTTTCAGTAAATTTATAGTATATTCGATTTAATCATTTCACCGACTAGTTGGTGCGGGCAGCTGACAGTTGATCGCGAAACAAAACATAATAAAAAGAAAAAAGAGATTGAAAGAGAAAAAGAGAATATCGAAGAAGTAACAAACATGGAAAGCACATATATCGATGATACTAATTGATAAATACGATGAAAATTGGTCGATGGAGACGCGTAATGATTGCAACATCCTTGACACAGACATGTAATACGCGTGGAAACTTACGGAATTCTTATCGACAAGGACGAATGTAATATTGACAGTGTTGAAAGGGGAAGAAAGAAAAACAAAAGTTCTGACAAGTATCGAGTTTGGTTAAAGGTTGATCATTAAGATTGATTTAAGTCAAAAATCTATTGACACAATGATAATTAAAGTACTCACTCGACGAGTCAGGGCAGTGTAGCTTCATATACGCGTCTCGTAGTGTATATCAGGCCATCGAAGCAGGGCCGAGTTCGCGGCCTTTCTTCCGCAGCTTCGAATCTAAAGCCACCGTCCGCACTGTGTCGAGGTAGCACCCGCGCGCGCACACCCGCGCTAGACCATTCTCAACACCAGCACTAGCACCACCAGCAGTACCAACGCTAGCACCAGTACCAACCACGACACTGATGCCGCTAACGCTTCTATGCCAAGCATATTTTCAACGGGACCGTTGACGACACCGACGCGACGCCGCGACGGCGGTCACTGTCGGCCAGACGAATATCAGGAGATATTCGCGGTTACAAAGTGGGGGGACAGATACAGAGGGAAATAGGCTATGTAGTAGGGAAAAAAGGAAGAAAAGGAAATGATTGTTGTGAAACTGGTCAGCGGTCGGAAAACGATTTGCCAGCCTCTACACACCTTCGCTACGTTTCTTCCTATTATATATCTGTGTATACGAGCGCGCGCGCGTTTGTGTGTATGTATGTGTACCTACAAAGCTCTTACGCGTGATAAACACATATATACACATACGTATACACTGTATGTACGCACGCACGCAGACGCACGCACGCACGTTTCTCTACTGCTGCATACATATATAAATTGCCCACGTTTCTCGAGATATAACACGTTATTGTACACATAAACGCACGCGCGCGCGCGCTCACACACACACACACACACTCGCTCACTCACTCACTCTGCTCACCACTGACTGATTTTCCAAATGATTTGTCACGTCACGTTTCACTACATATTATGATGTATCATTGTCAGCTAACGATACAAAATATCGTTTATTAATCACGCTGATCTATTAACAACAATATCGTATTCAAATCTCGATGTCAATTTTGTAGAGGTCGAACCCCGCAAACATGTCGTCGTCGTCACTCTACAACTCCGCTCATCGTCAGTTTAGCTTCGGATATTCTCGTACTTATTCGTCGAGCGTTGTCGCGCACTTTCGGCCAAGGATCGGTTACTCGGCACCCTTTCAGAGCTTTCAGCTTCCGCAGCCTCCTCGTCTGCTAGATCCGTCACTCGTTCAGCGAACGAGAAGTCCGCGCGCCCGAGTTATTCCGAACTTTATCGATGATGAACGCATATACAGAGAATCCTAGTTTATATATGTATATACACATGCTCATGTTATTATATAATATGTAAGTACGTTGAACAATACAGAGGTCGCCTGTGTTCCAACTTCCAAGCTGATTGTTTCAACAAAAGTGTATTTCACGTTTCCTTGTAATATTATTCTTCTTATCAAGAATGATTGCCAAATGTTTTAAGATAAAACTGTGCTATCTAAGTCAAGAATCAGATATTAAGCATGTCGTGTAAAATAAAAGACAGGGTTTTAAATGATTTAAGTAAAATGACAAGTCAGAAAACGGAAGCTTTCCTTTGTCCATACGTTTCAATCATAATAATAATTATGTGTAAAGGTTAAGTTATATCATATTATGTCGAAAGATAATGATAGTAGTATGTAATGTACAATTATATTATTATCACGATACATGGTCTGTTGTCATATTTAATATAACTAGTATTTGAAAAATCAATTGCTGTATTAGTATATAAGATAACGAAGATGATTTTAAGAAACCTAAGACACTAAATAAAGAAAATAATAAAAGCAGGTAATGTAAGTGCAGGAACAAAATATATGGAACATTTCGAAATATTACGGAAGTCAAACGTATAGCAAACATTCTAATTAAAATCTATTCAATAACTGCAGTGGATGAAGTAAGCTTTTGAAAAGAAAATTTATAGCTACACGTCGATGTTTATCATAGTTAAACTGAAAACTGCAGAGAACTGGAAAGAGATAATATACTCATAAAAAGTAGCACATTAATATAACAGGAAGTATCCTATTAGTAAATAACGGTTGCATTTGAAATATAAAAATCACTAGTACTATATAATGTCATTTTTTATGATATTTTATGATTCATATGCATTGTTTATTGCAAATTATTTAATTAATTATATACCTGCCTAGCAAGTTTTTCAGGGATGAAATAATATTCTCATATTTTATTGCTCTTGGGGCGGGGGGTGATAGGTCTGAATACGCCATTGAATTTACTGCAAATATTTATTTGAAAAGAAGACAAAGAAAATTAAAGGTAAAGGAATAAATAACATATCAACATATACCATTTTTTTTTTTTTTTTTTTTTTTTTTTTTAAAGCAAAATTGAAGATAAGGTTAACAATGAATAATTTGACCTCAACGCACCAATGGCATCATGGAGGCTAGGAAACTATAACAAAACATTTTGCACATGTGCAGAAATATCCTGAAGCAGTGACGTACAGATTACTTATAATTACTTTCTGTGTAAGTACACAATTGTATTGATGTCGATTCTCTTCTTCTTCCATGGTAGTCCCTATTTATCCAAATTAATATTTTCATGAAAATAAAAGTTTTATAAAAGACTACTATCTTTTTTATAGATTTATTTATTTATACATCTAATTCTCAATGTTTTTCAATCATCAATCGTCCCGCATTTGATGTGACATTTTAGATTGCATAATATTTATTGATGTGATCATATTCAAGTTAGTGGTCAATATAATACATCACTGTAAATATTTCATTGAAAATAATTTAGAACGTTATATAAACATTTCTATTGTTTATATAATAATTATTTCTAATTGTTATTTTTGCATTCATTTATAAAAGCTCATGTTTAAATATTTATACTTGATACTGTAGTGAAAAAGAATAGTTTCGAAGTAGGTGAGCGATTCTAAATAACTTAAAAGAATAGTAAATAATGAATAATGATAGCTGTATGTCTGAAACCTCTGCATTACGTTATATTACTTTCATATGCTACTGTTCGAATTTGTAAGTACGTTCTGCAGACTTATTGATCAATGATTAGTATATATTATGTACCGAAGTTTTTCAACCACCATAAATGGTCTGTGTCTTGATAGTTTATCTTTCGTCTCTTAACCAGACGATACAATCAAATGCTTTCTAGCATTATATAATTTTAAGCTTAATTAATAAATGAATTTTTAAATATATTCTAAATACGACTGTTTTATTTCGATTTATCAATATTATTGATCAGTAACTATAAGTAATCGGTCTAAATATATTTAGCAATCAAAAATTCATACAGTTGCTTACTAGTTCATTCATATCGGTCTGTTGTATCTGTTTTGTTCGTCATAACTACTTTAAACTTTATAATAGTTTATTGCTTAGTTAAAATAAAATGTATTCATTATTCCTTTTACAATTATTATTATTGTATAGTATTATTATTTATTTATATAAACATTGATACATAATACATCGCATAATATTTTCTTAATGCTTAACAACTAACGACATTGTCGTGAGTATACGGTAACAATGAATATAGTCATTTTATTTGTATTGCACAAAGCATACACATTTCACAATAAGGAAGCAGTAAAGTTGGTTGGTCGATGTATACATATTTAAGGTAACGCTTGGTCAACTAATAAATGCTATAAGAGAAATAATGATAAAATGGAAGATAAAAGCATTATATATTCTACTTTTAATATAGAATTAATTTCTTTCTCGAAGCTTTTGTTTCAAATTAAATGTTGCAATGTAACAAATTTAACAGGTTTCATAGTATAACAAATTTTCTAGTATAGAAACTAAGAAATTATGTATAAACAATCTGAGCTATTAATTTTATATCAATAACTCAATAAACATATTATTTTCTCTTTTTCTGTATAGTTTTTCTTAAATAACATTAAATAATATTAATATTAGTTTTATTAGTTATTGAAATATTTTATATCAATTGTAATAATTTTCCTTCAAAAACTAAAAAATGTTATGAAACAAGCTGGTAAAATTTTACTCATAAGTAGAAACTGTGCAACTGAAAAATCCTACTCGACATCTTTTATGGCTACCAGAGTGTTTCCAATTTTGACCAATACATAACCATTTTCAAAATTACAAACATGTATTACAAAACGAGCATAAAAATCATATTAACAGTTTGACTATAATCATTAGTATGCTATTCACTACTATACATTTTTAACCAGAACATATCTGTTTTAGGCTAGTCGTAATATCCAATGAAATAAAGTGTTAAAAGTAGTTAAAGAACTTTCCTTCGGCTTCTAGCTTTTTTAAGTGGCAATGGTTAGTTTTAAATGGTCAATATTTCTGTTCGCAATTACAAGAATCTTGATTTGCACTTTGCTTTCTTCACTATTACAAACACAGTAATTAAGTTAATAAAACATTTTGTGTTGACCTTCCGATTATTCTAACATTCTGCCAACTTTGCAAAAACTGAACATTCTTCAGACAAATCATGATTATAAATTAAAGTAGGTTTATGTTATGTCAATCATTCCTGAGGATTAGAAGTAAATGCAAGGCTTTAAATTTTATTAAGAATATTCAATTTTTTTTATTAATATATAAATATGTACACATACAATAGACTCACATTTTTTTCTAATTTTTAATTCAATTGCTAATTCTATCACTAAACATTTTAAAAATTACCTTTTATTTATTCTATCATTATTAAAATTCTTAATATATACAATATTCAAATCAAATATAGTATTACTAAAAACAGGACCAATGTACAGTCTTTCTCACAGAAATGGTTTCCCATCATTGAATAATCATGGTAAATAGACTTTCACTTCAGAAGCTATACTCCTCTACATTGACTTCAACTTTGTACTGTTCAAATGTCATCTCATATTTTCTTAACATACTTATCTGAATTTTACGCCAGTGTTAGTACAAACATCTTTTACGGAGTAAAGATAATTATGTAAATTATATATGTATATAAACAGTCACTTATTTATATAGGAAACTCTGTTGTGGTCATGGAAGATCCTAATGTCCCATATATATATACATTATATATATATATATATATATAATTAAGAAAATGTTATACTTTTATATATGTGGTAAATTTTAAAAATTTGTCAAAAATAATTTAAAATTGCATATCAGAAATCAATAAAATACTAGCTTTATTTATTTCTTTTATGTTACATAATCCTGATGTATGAAAATGTCAATAATTTTAAAGATATAAAATATATTAAAATTGTCTTTTCAACTTGACCTATTATGAAAGATAAATATTCAGTACATGTATGTATATGTATAATATGTTTATAACATACAGAAGAATCTCTTTAATGATTCAAACTATTATATATTCAGAGATTCATGAAAGGTTAAAAAGCTTAAGTAATTTAAGATATCAACAAGTATATAAATATTAATATTCTTTCTCCGTGATCTTAGTGTAGTATAGTGATCTATATATTATGATTTAATTATTATTTAATTATTACTATTCTTCAAATTATTATCTCATTCATTTCTAATGATATACACGGAGCAACAAATCTTTATCTGTACATATCTATAATTCAAGATATAGAAATGACTTTGCTTTCCTTTTATTGAGGCCCATATACACATATCAGTAATAATACGTATCACCATACAACAGTCACAATAAGTAAAAAATTCTCTTATATATTTGTAATATCCAACAATATTGCATTCAAGAGATAAATTTCAATACCTGTTACCGTAAGGTTACTCATTAGGTAAGTAATGTTTGTACATTACATGTTGTGTAATAATATACACAGAAAAATGAACTAATTTATATGATAATAATTCATAAATTATTGTTGTCGATTGGAAGGAGATTTCAAAATTATAACAGTTACAAAACTATTGTAAACGTAATAAACGCGGACAAAAATGTAATATAGATATTACCATACTAATATTGTAAGTTTTTCATAACTAATATAAGTTGTTCATCTGTCTATTAGAAAGAAATTAAAATATTAATATGGTTGCTATCATAATATAGAACCTACCTTATTTCTATATTGCATATATGGTAAATATACGTTTAAATATACAGTCCAAAAGTAATGATTAAAATTAATATTTAGTTTCAGAAAATAAAGTAAAATGTTACATACAGTATTTTTGGAAATAATTTCGTAAGTAGTACTATTGTCACCTATATTTAGGTATTAGAAATTAATCAGCTTTTTATATATGATTTTTTAACAGTATTACATTAAAATGATTAAAAAGAATCCATGTATACTGAGCTAGCAAAGTTTATCTTAGATAAGAAAAATATATATAGTTTCTTAGAAAAATTGTGACACGTTCAAATACACTTTACATTATATATAATATCATATTATATATTTATGAGAAAATATAAAGTAAAGCATGCTGGATATAATTCAAATGTCAGTAATCGCATGTACTTAACCTATATTAAAAGATAGGTTTAAAACTAACTGTAATATGTACATATGTTACGTAGCATTTATAAAAAAAAAGAAAAAGAAAGAAACAAGCTTCTTGATTAAAGAATGAAAAGAAGATAATGAAAAATGAATTATTAAAAAGTTAGGAAGAAGGGAAAGTAAAACAGGCGGAGCTTAGAATGTACGAGGAAGATAGCCAACAAAACAATAAGAAAAGAAAGAGAGAGCAAGGGGTGGTGGCGTGAAATTAAACGCATGCTACTTCGGCTACTCGTTGCGTTTCAGTCACTGGATTGCAGGCACAGTGTGAATGCTGTTTTGGAGTGCCTTCGACCGGTCTTGACTAGTGTTAATCAATGCTTTCCATGTGAAAGTGAAGATATATAAACAAAACTTCTAAAATATTGCTAGTTCGCTTTTGGTTTGAAAAATTTATTTAGTTAAAATCTTTCTTTATTCCTTTGGGATATATATTTATTGTACTTATACATTAAGGTTAGAAAAATTATTGGATAAGTTAATGTATCAGAGTGTACACAAAAAACAGTAAATACATAGAATAGGATCATTTATCGAAATGAAGTGAATTAAGACAAGTGAATTAAGAAAACATGATGTCATTTTTTGTTCGTTGAAGAATTCAGATTGCAGTCTTAGAGTGCCGACATTGCCAACAGAAGGATTGAAGCTGGTGGCAAGCAGAAACAGGTCATGCGAATGACGTAAGGTAACGGATTTCCGTATGGATAAATAATTTGTAGAAAAGAACAAATGAGGCGACTGAAAAAAAGAAAAAGAAAGCTCTTAGCACGGGTAAAGTGAAGTTCACATATATACTGCTGCACACATATTATCGTTCATATTCTGAGATTTATTTTGTTTAACACTACGAAATGATAATATTTTAGTCTTTGTATTTATTTGAAAATTATTTCTTTTTATCACATTTAATTGATGTACCTTTAACTACAACTTACATGATTCCCAGTAAATGCACATATACACATATCTATATACATATATTTTACACTTGATACTTTTTCACGTTTGTAGATACCCGTTAAAGTATTTACAAAATCGTATAAGTATATACAACTATTACAGATTATATGAAATAATGTCCTAAAGATGCTAACCTTTTATTTAACTTTATATTTAAATAAAGTATAGTATTCGGACTGTGTAATATTAGATCTGAATGTGTCCTTCGGGCCTATTCTAGGTCGCTAATGAGTCGAAAATGAGGGTTATTTTTGACGGAACAGAACAGTTTTGAAAATTCGGCTTTATGCATATTTGGCCAACAAAGGTCTTAAATTGTAACTGTAGAAATCGGCGTAAGTCCGCGACCATATAGAACGGCAAGCAGTAAGCAACAAAACACGTGATGGCACAGTCAATGCCAATGTTCCAAATGTTCTTTCTGTATGATTTTTGTACGATCACTGTAAACCGCCTCACGGCACGGCGGCTGAAAGATAAAATATAATCCAAAGCTAATCCGATACTCACGATTTAATATATACCGAGTAAGCCATACAATAGTTTAAGAGTGCCAAGTTTTAAAGAAGGTACCATCAAAATTCACAAGGATGTCATACATCAATGGGTTGATTAAAATATTTTAGGCCTTATTTTCGTGAACAACGACCCCCTTTTTGGGCTTCGACGAAAACTCCTAAACGGTGTCACTCTAGCCGAATATTTTGCAGTCCAAATACTACACAAGAGTCTCAAATTTGTTCGATTTAGTAACTTATAAATTAAAATATGATCCTTTTTTTATGTATTATATGCAAACATTCTAACCGCTATAAGACAAATTTTAAAAGTTATAGCATAAAAGTTAATATCTTTAATTAATAAATTTTGATTACGTATAACCGTTATGAATGATTTTTTTGATTACCGATAATTATTATCAATGATGAGAATTTTATTTTGATTACCGATAAACATTTTCGATGGCAAAAAATTTGTTTGTTTATATTCAATTATTGTCAATTGTTATTAACATTACTGACAGTTATGATAGTTAGTTATTCATTGACAACACAAAAAAATTAATTATAAAACTTATTTTTTTAAGCAAAAAGGTACGGTATGAAAATATATGAAACGAAGAACAGAATAAAAGATATTGATGTATAGGTAAAGAAAGTAAGTGCGAGGAGGATCGTAGCGTGATTTTATATTTTCGGATCGGTGGACACTTGTAAAAAAAAAGTTTGTAAAAAAACGTCCTTGACCCTGAAATCCAAGGTCAAATTTTTTGTTCATTGCAACGTATTCTGTTCATCACGAGGAGCAAAAGTCTCGCAAATGATCCCATCTCTTGGAAAAATTGTTAGTTTTAATAATCCTTAAATTGGCTTTATTGACAATGTGTTTACGTTTTGCAGCTAGATGCAAGAAAAATGGCAGCTATCGATACAGGTTGATACTCCAAATCTATCGTTGTATATTGCATATCTTCCTTCCTTTGTCCTTTTCTTTTTACTTTGCTTTTTCCTTTCTGTTTTTCTGCCTATTCAAACAATCCCGAACTCGCACATTTCATGTCGGTCAAATTTCTCCTCAAAATTGCACATAATTTTTCACTTCAGATAATAAAAATCACGTTCAATTCGATGTTTTATTTGTGCAACGAATGTTGAACTGTAAACAACGTAGGCACATAATTCCTGCCCATTTTTGATTAAATCTCCAAAATTATTGCGTATGGTTTTTCGCAAGCCCAAATCCTGACATTTGTTAATTGCGAATGCTACTGCATTCACAAGCACGGTCCAAAAAGCATAATTGCAACTTACGTAGCATCCAATGGCCAAAGTTTCGTCGAGTGACATAGCTATTTGCTTTTATAAAATTGTGATTTTTCTCGTATTCGCTGATGATCGTTCAACGAACTATTTTATGTAAGCTGATTAGTAAATATGCATAAGCAAGGGCTATAATTAACCTGTTCTTGTTTATAAGTGCATTCTTGATCACCAAATTGTTAACTTAATTGCTGAAAATCTTATTGTCGCGGAACATTTTCTACTTGTAAAGGTCTTCCATCGTTCCTGTACTCTGATATATCACGCTATTCTCTTATTAGACGTAAATGTAAATGCGAATACAAATGTAAACATAAACATATAAATATAAATATATTTTCAGTAAAGCCAGTTTAGGAATGATTAGAACTTTAACATTTTTTTTTCCGGAAGATGGGGTCATTTGCAACCCACGGTTTCCATGATACTTTTTCTTCCCCGTGATGAGTAGAATATGTTACAATAATAAAAAGTTGACCTTAAATTTCAAGGTCACAAGCTTTTTTTACAAATCTTCATCTATCTGAAAGTGCAGAATCAAGCTACGATTCTCTTTTTACACTTACATTCTTTACACTTTGTACAATATTAATACAAATGTTAATAAAAATACTGTTCTACAATATCTTTTATCCTATTCTTTTTTTTTTTACATTGTATATTTTCATACCGTTTTCTTGTTCGATAAAATATATAGGTCTTATAATTAAGTCTTTTTATGTGTTGTTAATGAATAATAATTTTCAGTAATGTTAATAATAATAAGTGACAATAGTCGTATGTAACGAAAAGAAATTTTGTCGCCGATATTGGTTTGCGTTAATCGAAGAAATTTTTCGCCATTTAAATGATTTCTTTGAGATTTATTAATAATTGGCTTCTACTTAAATAAAAATTAATTTTTATTCAATGATCTTATCCAAAAAATGTTTAAAATAATTATTACATTGGGTCTCTGATTGTGCATAATATATAATTATAAATAATATTATTAATTAATAGTTAGTAATATGGTTGTTATCAATGAGGTATTCGCTTCTAAACAGCAACAAAAATATATAATTCTTTTGTAACTTTAAATAGATTATCCGTTGATTATCATATTGACTATTAAGTTAAGTTACTATGCAAAAATATTTGTTAAGCTTTCTTAGTGTCCTCTCAGGCTATCAATATATATTGTTAATAATTCAAGGTTCGTAACTAAAAGGATCAACAAATACTAATGTACGATCGTGATGCTGATAGCTGAAAGCTATTCAAAGCCGAAATAGAGAAATTAAATAAATAATAAAAAAATAACTAAAAGGATCAAATAACCAAAAACAACATAATATTGTCAATATTTATTGACAAATTGCATATTCGTTGATATCCTTGAAGTATTGATAATATTATTAATTACCCGAGGACACCTTTAGTAGGAGCTTTCTTTGTGCCTGTCTCTGTTCATGTGCCTGTGTGCTAATAAGCCTTAATAAATTCATCTGATTAATTGATTTTATTCAGTCAAATTTATTTCTTATGTATATTTTCTGTAAAAGAACACAGCATGTTTATATATTTTGTATATCTTTGTGGATAATAGTTGTTTTACGAATTTTAAATTGTACTCTGATTTCCTTGTACACAGTAGGTATACACTTAGAATGTAATTGTGTCAAGTCATTTTATCATGCTAAATTTTAAATGTTCTACAAACTTGTTACGTTAATTTTTTTGTACTGAATTTTATATTCCTATGATAGAGGATATTCCGAAATTATAAATTATAAATGTATGTAATAAATTATATTATCTATCGCAACTATCTAAAATATAAATTATAAAATACAATCGATTTAAATTTCCTTTTTCATAATGAAAGCTTTACTATATCGTAGTACATTTATTTTCGTATTAATGATATATAAATTTATTTTAAATGTTAGATTACATTTTGTCATATTCATCATGTCAGATAATGTTTAAAAAGTATAAATATTATTGTTGTTATAAATTACGATAAATTACGATTAAAAGTACGACTAGTTAAAACTGTGTCGTTGATACTTTATAGCTTAGTAGTGTGTTTATACAAGAAGGTTAACAATTTATGCTTTTCTATTTTACATTTTGGATCGATAGTTATTAATGTTAAGTATAGTTCAATAATATTCGTTACTGTGAATTAAGTAAGTATGCCATGAAGCATGCTATAAATTTTACAGCGCAATAGTGAAAGGGAATATAATGGAAACTCGGACTTGACCTAAACGTGACGTAGAGGGGGGGGGATATATCCGTTTAGGTGACTAGTAATGTTTGGCTAAAATTGAAGCGTTTATGTATACATACTCAAAATGGGTATAACTAACATCTAAGAATGCGTATTATATATATATATGGATAATACGAGGTTATTTTATATTTCCCTATATTTCAACGCTAATATTCGATAATATAATATAATACAATATAAGCAAGGGTAATAGTGAAATTGAATTTTATTTATACTCGAGCGACTTTAATAGCCCGGGAGCGACAGAAACTTGTTAACATTTATTTTAACATTACTCTACTATTTCTGTACCACATATAGGGAAAATAGAAGTCTGCCTGGATACGCGCGGGACAAAGTTCGACAGGAATCTCTTAATTATGTAAAACAAGTAGTATCGTTAACTTAAATCATTAACGCTGTTATTTTTTGTGAATTGTGTACATCGTGAAATATCTAAAGAAGCTGGTCTGCCATCTTACCGGTGGAACAAAACGCCTCTGTCGCTTGAGCAAGTATGACAAAAAAGGGAAGTATTGTTTGACTTAAATCATCAACGTCGCAATTTTTTGTATTAATAGTTTATAGTATAGTATAGGTTTATAGTATAGGTAGATGTAAGAAAAACATAGTCTGTCATTCTTCCAATGGAACAGGACAAATGCCGTCTGCCAGAAGTAGAGTGATCTACCCGAACAGACGAATGCATGGGCGCGCGGCGAACCCGAGCTCTACTCATCGGTAAGGCTGGTGCATGATCTTAAAGGATGGTCATTTTTGGAATATTAGTAAATATTAAGGGAGTAATAAACATCATGCTCTTTAGTAAACATCACTTTTTTACCCATTCGATATCCAAATCCTCCTTATCCATGAATATCGTGGCAAAATAATACAGAAATATTCAGTACATATCAAAGATAATTGTACATGCATAAACACGACCGTACATACAAAATATGTTTTTCCAACACCTTATGAAGTAAATTTCATGTACAAATTAATATACATGACAAAAAATTAGATTATTTTGCTAAGAGGGAGAAAGAACTTGCTGCGCTCTTGGCGTTCGTGGCTCGTGGTGCGCGTGTCAGTGCATTCACCCCTTTAGATTTTAGATGGCAGCATTTATCCCGCTGGAAGTCTGGCAAACTACGTTTTTCTTACATTTTATACTATGAACCTATTAATACATGTGAAGTCCAATTACATATGTACTTCGTTTTTTTTTGAACAATTTATGATGTCTATAATTCATAAAAGAATTTCAGCTTTGTATAATTTCGGTCAATGATATTATTATCCTGAAGCACCTCTGCCGAGCTTTGTCCCACCACTCGCCATGACTGGCTCGCCAATGAGGAGAATCTACTACGAAAAACAGTTTTACAATCCGAGTCCGACCTTTTTCGAAATGTCTTAAGTATAAAAATACCAATACCAACACCTTACAAAAATTAATACTTTGAAAAATATAACAAACAAAAAACATACTTGTGTACAGGGTGCATAAAAAGTAAGTATAAAAACCACCGTAGCGTGGTTCTACACCTCTGGATCAGTAGAAAGATCAAATTTTATTTTATTGCATCGCACTCTAAATTTACTTTTTGGGGCTCGATACTTTTCGAGATGAATTTTTTGGAACCGTTATTTTTTTGCAACCATGTTGCAGAAACGTAGAACAACTTGGAATTAAAAAAAAACGGGATTTAAAAGGTGGGAGATTAAGTTCATACAAGCGAGTTTCGGTTTGTTGTTAACCCCTTGCCATACCATTTAACTCGGAAGAATCGGGGCCCAAACGTTGTGCCCGAATGGTCAGGAAAAGAGCCGAAGAGCGACGGAGACAGAATGTCGGAACTTGAAACATGGGATCTTGCGACTGACTGCGTAGATAGCCGCGCTCGTGTTTAGAAAAAAAGACACCATTCGATACAATCATACTTGGCCCGAGATTAAGATTATGAGTGAGACTCGTGATATTCACGTTTTACATGAAATTAAACCGCGAGCCTAACTCATGATATTGAGGGTTGGCTCGAAATTCTCATCACGACTCAGACTCGTAAAGGTATGGCAAGTCAGTAAGAAATATTCAAAGCAAACTTTATTATTCGAATGCTGAGAAGTTCCGTGTAAAACTCAATCCTTTGTCGAAAAAAATATCTGCATCCGCAAAAATATTGTATCCGCGTTAGCGTATCGCTATTTATATTGGTGTTTTTAAACAGCTGCCGATCGTTATTACTATTTATGCGTTTAGAGTAGTGCTGTGCAGAATGACAGCGTAGGTTGCAACGAGTAGGGATATGTCTGCTGTATTGCCCGCTAAAGAACTATGAAGGGGAAAAGTTCGTTATTTCAACGACAGGCCATTGTTTTAGCATTAACGTGTCGGGCAGAGATGCCGTGGCTTCCTAGAAAACAAGCACACGGCTGGATGAACTCGACCGCGTATAGGAAGCGAGGTGCGTGGAAGCACTCACAGCAGTCCCTGCCACCCGAAACTAAACTATGTTTTCGCAGACCTAGCTCGAGCGTTGATTTGCTATTGACGATGATCGCCGATTATCGCTAGCTATAAATGCCCGAGGACCGGTCTGAAACAAAGGATCGTTATCAGTCGTAAGAAAAGAGTCAGAGTCCGAGAAAATTGCTGAAAGTTGCTGTTTGAAATCGTTCTGCGATCAGAATACCATCAATACCGCCGCTGCCTAAAATCGTTCATTCATCAGCATTCATTCGCAACTAGGTTTTATTCGAAATATAAATCAAATCGACCATCTGTACGTATTCATCTTTTTGTAACATCATTTTTTGAAGTTTCATTTAACATCATGGGATGTAAGTTTAGCAAAATGTTCTTGTTGAATATTCAAATTTGGTTGCTATTCAAATGCGATAAAATCCTCGCATAGATCTCCGGACCCTTTTCGGAACAGAAGACACTCCAATCTATCATATGGTCCACTACGTAAACTAAATATCTTGCGAAGATAAAGATTTCACGGAAGAACTTCTTTGTTGCCCTGATTTATCTGGACGAAGTACCAGCTCGAAAATATTTTGCGCTCTGAATGAATATTTTTAAGCACATGGTTAACAGATTGGAGCATATGTATGGCAGTATGAAACGTTGTCCACCCATTATATAGTTCACCGACAGTATTTAATTACAAAAAGCTTTCTTTCGAACTGGACACTTTGACGAATGGCGCGATGAAAATAATAAATAAATAATAAATAAATTTGTAGTCGAGCCTTGAACTCGAAACTGTTTACGACGCTGTGTCACAGTATGGACTCGCAACATCAGCATCTTCTTCTCTATGCGGAAGCGAGGTGGTTATCGAAACGAAAGGTTCTTTCGTGTTCTTTCGAACTGGCAGAAGAAGTAAAACAGTTTCGGAGAGAACGAAATTCCGCATTAATAAAAGCTTGCATATTACATTTCAACGAACTTGATATTTTTCTTCAAGCATTTTGTATAAATATTTTTACACTGAGAAATAAGACGGATGCGTTCAAGAAGAAACTGGCTGCTTGGGATAGTCGTGTACAAGAAGAAGATATAGGAATGTTTTCACCATTGCAAGATCTTTCGACAGCTGTTAGACATCAGCTGGGAATTCATATTTAATATAATAATAAACGAGCATTTAAGGCCGTATGCATGAGGATACTCATAAAGGAAGTAATGGATTAGCAACCCTTTCATGGGATATATTTATGCGACAAACTTTTCTCAGCTTATAAAAACAAAAGATAAAGACAGAATGGATGTCAATGCAGTATTTTATTTTTCGGAACAGCACTCGAGTTACGGTTATCAAATATTCTTGCAAAGAAGCAACAGGAACTTTCGCATTAGTTCCGCTTAAATCAAATATTATTTTCTAAAAATGTCAATCCTACTATATTCAATTTTAATTTTTAATTCTTTTATTAGTAGCTTTTTCACTGATCGGTTTCTAATTATTTTAGGAAATTTTCATTAAATATAATGCTCTGTAATACTTATTTAAATATAATGCTTAAGAACGAATAAACAAAGCACTATTATAAAATTACTGTTATATAAAAGTTATTATAATAAGAAGTTAAAAAATTTTAAATAAAAAATTTAAGATAGAAGTTATTACATATGTTGTACTATAAATGAAGTTTTTATTTCTGCTCTGTAATAATTACCCCTGAAATAATTCTTCTATCTTCACCGGTTCGCATATACGAAAAGGTTGAAAAGCACCGATATTTATATCACGTTGGCAGTTATGTATCTTTCGTAGACATTTATCTAAAAAGTGAATATTTTTGTGATCACTCGTCATTTGTATGAATTTTCCTGATAATTATTCGCCATGTATTTATTTTTAACTCATGGCTATTTTCCGTTATTCTTCGGAGTGCATTTTTCGCAATTCGTGGGCATTTTTACGCCTTTATGACATTATTAAAACAAAATCTTAAACGCAATTATATTATTTTTTTATTCTCATCTTATTTTATCTCACAGAATCACCGATTGAATATTATCATTATATCTACTGTATGAAACATTTTCTTTTAAAGAGCACCACAGTTCATATCTAGAAGTTTCAAATAAGAAACAAGATTGTGGTTTACCAACGCGAAGAAAATATTGTTATATTTTCGTTTATGATTCGTTACAGAGTTCTCGTGCAAGGATTCAAGGACAGACTATTGCCATCTCGTCCATATAAGGATAAAAGAAGATTTGAAAGATTATAAAGTATAATCAAAAGTTTAAGATGGGCGAAAGGCGAGGTACAAAGGCATTAGAATTCTGGTGTCGGCGAATAACTGAGGGTTATCCTGATGTAAACGTGCAGAATATGACAACTTCTTGGAGAGATGGCCTCGCTTTTTGTGCAATGATTCATCACTTCCGACCTGATCTCATGTAAGTAAAACCATAATTTATTAGCGTGAATGGTACATTCTAAGGGTTTATTAATCCTTTTTACGATAATCCTGATACATTTTTACAATATCATAATCATTTAGCCATTTGCGTTTGATAGCGTATAATTTCCATGATTTATTATTTTAATATTTATGATTTTAACCGATATAATAACATTGTTTAATACACTTTATAATTTATAATTTTTCATAGTACGGTATCGTTTAAAACACAACATTCTGCGACATGCAAATCAGATTTACTTTTATACAATCACATCTTTTTACATCTTTTTTTTTTTTATTAACGGACTGTAGAATCCGTCTTCTCTTGGACCTAATATATATACACGGATTTTTTCTTCCGTTTGTCTCATCTAGTTTATATTATAGATTTAACATTTTAATGTAAGTATGGACAATGTTGTGAAATGTTACAATAAGTAATATGTTTATAACAATAATTGGAATACAACAAATTAATTATAATTTCGATTTTTTCAAAATAAATAATTCTTATTTTCTATTTCTTTCACATCTATTACATCTGATACATAGATATTATAGAAAAGTTAAAGCGATGTAATAGGCAACATAAAAATGTAAAAACTGTTATGTTTAGTGACTGTTCGAGTTGGCGTAAGCCAGCCTGAATATCACACGTGTTTCCCACGGTATATGAGCTTGAAACCAGAATTCTACACAATTAACAAGCCAAAAGAGAGAAAAATCTATATAGATATAGCAAGTGTATACTTTTACTTCTAAACAGTAAAATACGAATGTCTTATCTTACAATACAATAATCTTTGAACGTATGCAGCCACTTCTTCGTTCACCGCATTAATGAGAAATAGAAATTTATTTCTAAAACCTTTGATATCCATTGCATTCTATGTATCTTAAACTACTTCGTTACGTAGCTTTCACCCTTATTGAGATTCTAGTTTTTGTATTCCCGCTTCATAGAACGGTGCCTCCTAAGATGGCGTCCAGCGTGAACATAACCTCGGACACACTTTCATGGAAACGTGGCCGTAAAATTTATGGGGTATGAATGAAAAGTGACGAAATTGTGTCACATCGTTTGAAGCTTGAAAAGATATGCTTACGCTGAGTGCCACTTTACCTTAGGACTTAGCTGCACGTTTCATTGCAGAAACTGGGCTCCTTAATAAGGGTAAAAATTACGTAGCAAAGTAGTTTAATACGTGTAGAATGAAATGGACGTCAAAGGATTTGAAAATAAACTTCTGCTTGTTCTTAGTCGCCAATCAGATTTTACTTTCTGGATACACCTTGCACATATACAGACGTACATCTTCCTTTCTCAGGTACTTCCCGGACAGCACTATAAAGTACGGACGGAGATCTGTCATTTTATCGATATTGTTATTTCTCTACCTACATATTAGTTTTCCTTGGTCTTAAATCTGTCTCAACGACGAATAGGTATTCATTATACCCCATCTGAATTTTACAATTTTAGCTCCATCGAGTGTGTATTAAGGAATTTTGGTTCAATTTCGAACAACGACAATCAAAATACATCTACTCTCGTAATCTTACTTTCAGTGTACTACTCGTTCTAACAATAAACAAACCGAGTTTTGTCATTACTATTTAAAGTTTATGGACTTCAGAAATTATAATCGAATTTTTTCTATCGCAATTCAAGTTTGTAGAATTAGTTAATACGATATAACTTACACGATAGCACTTGTCTTATTAGAAAATTATTTGTAGCATCTTGTATTTCTTATTTCTATAACTTCTTTTAAACGTCAAATGCAATTTCGAAGATATTTGCATAATATAACAATTTTCCACTTTTTTAAAGGGGACATTTCCATTCTTAGATTCGTTTCATCGACAATGAGAAATGTACTTACGTAACATTGGATCTACTTAATATACATTTCTGCAACGTTACAAATTTTGATGAATTTCCGAGATATCGTACTTCCCTTATTAGTAAGTTACATCTTCGTGAAAGATCTTAATCAATTAACAATTTTAGTTGGTACAGTTTTGAAAAATGCTTCGATTATATAGGTCTTTTCTAATTAGTATATGTAACTATTGCAATTGTTTGTTGTTGCTTTTTGCTATTTTGCTGTAATAATGATTGAATTTTTGTATCAATGGAGTGTATTTGGAACACCGTCACTGACTGGACCTGAGTTTCTTTACATCGCAAATGTTTACGGAATCGAGCGACATGGGAAGTTTAGAATGCACATGACGACCCGGTTATATACGATATGATTGATAGTGGGACATGTGTCGGGGGTGTATGATCTATCTAGTATTTAGTGCCCAATAATATAAAGATACATTATGTATAAGTTTAGTTTCTCCTTTTCAATACTTATTAGTTTTTTGAACATATTATTACAATTATCCACTACTATTTGTAGTATACTGTATTAGTGCTGTACAGGGTGTAACGGAACATGTAGGAGTCATTTCTCGAGCTGATTGTACATTTAAAAATAATGGGTAAAGTTCGTATAAACGTGTGCTCAGTCTTTGTATATGACATATAATGAATTTATTGTATACGCACCACCTGTTGCAAAAGGTTAAAATGCTAAAGTTCAAAATAGAATAACCATTTCAACAAATTCAGGAAAGATCATCAGCAGCCATTTAAATGCAACTGAATCCATGATAAGACGTCTATAGGCTTGACTTGACATGCAGTTGAAATGCTTGAAATGGTCATCTTCAGCAGCTTCTATAAAGGCAATCAGATAATGCATAATCAAAACAGAAAATTCGTTATATCCCATAAAAGAAGGCAGGCAGAGAGAGCATACGTTTGTATGAAATTTTTTCGTTGTTTTTAGGTGTAATTAGCTTCCAAAGTGGGGCCCATGTGTTCTATAATATCCTGTGTATGAAATAATGCCCAAAATATATGTATTTATCATAAGCTTTTTTATAACTTATATTATAACTAACTCATAGATATTTTATTTGTTAGTACTTAATTATTAACACTGAGATTGTAAAGTACTGAAATTGCGCTATGATAATGTTGCTGAACTTACAATAGCGATGTGCTGGAATAATCAATAAAAATAATCTATTCTTTATATTGGTTGCAGTGATTTTGACAGTTTAGACAAGAACGATATATATGGGAACAATGAACTGGCTTTCAGAATTGCAGAGCAACATCTTGGAATACCAGCACTTTTGGATGCAGAAGATATGGCTTCTTGTGCTGTACCTGATCGTTTATCGATCCTTACTTATCTTTCACAGTTCTATCAAACTTTCAGTGGTAAGTACGTACAAACAACGACACATATATCACAGTTGTACAAAACAAGGTATCTATACCAGCCAAGTATCTAAATACTTGACTCGGTTGCACTGGGGAAGCAAACTTATTTGGTTTCGAGAGAGGTTTTTTAATAATTCCATCGTAGACAGAATGTTTAACTTTCCACAAGTTACAAATTTGTGATATTTTCTTAGTTAACGGTAAGTCCAGTATGGACGATAGAGACGAACGTTTACATTAAAAATTAGTTGAAATATATTTTGTTCTCATCAACGTCGCTGTTAAATATTTGCAACCTTGACATTTATAAACAAGTACTTTGGTAGCAGTATATTTTTTACATAATAACTAGAATATTTTTCGGAAAAAACAGATTCTACTGATTCTTTGAAATAAAATAATAATTAAAAAAGATGATAATTCTTTTTGCAGCCGATAACATGGATGACAATTCGTTTATAAAGTGAACGCTAAAACACTATCCGATACAAAATGTAACTATACAGGCTGTTCGGCTATAGCCGTAAAAAAGTTAAAGAGATGATTCTTAAAGGCAAAATAATACGAAAATCAGGGATAAAAAATTGTGTTTTCGACTTTGTTTGTAATTATCATCAATTAAAAATCAGCTGAAATAACCCAGTGTGCGGGCAAACCTCCTTACGTGAGCGAAAGTAGGGCAGTTCCAAACAGCGGGGAACACAGTGGTCCTCAAATCGAATGAAAAACGGGACAATAACAGTGTGTTTCTGGATTTTGTATAAACATTGTTGTATAACACGTGCCGTTGTTTACTAATTATTTATGTAGGCAAAGGACTAGAAAAAACGTTACTTTCTTTCTCGGAAATGCCAGAGGATAGTCCCCGATATTTAACGATATATCGTTATGAATTTCTATGAGTAAGCAGGTTTAATGCTATATATGCGATTTTTTTTTTATAAAATGCATTTTTTTATAAATCGCGCAGGATCGTTTACTTTTTCTTTGAGTTGTATGAGGCAAGCTGCCATCCATTTTTCGTTCCATTTGAGAACCACCGTGTTCCCCGCTGCTTGAACTGCCCTACTTTCGTTCGCGTAAGGTTTGCTCGCACACAGATATTTTAACCGATTTTTAATTTATAATAATCAAAAACAAAGCCGAAAACGCAATTTTTTATTCTTGATTTTCATATTATTTTCAAGAATCGCACCTTAAACCTTTTCACATCTACAGTCGAACGCTCTGTATACATACATACTTATGTATATCAACGCGTGTATGGCTAAATGTTCTTTTTTTAAACGTTGTAGGTTCATCTCCAGCACGAATTCCAGCGAGTAGAACGACTGAAACCGTAGAGGAAAGAATCACACAAGTGTCTGAATCTCCGAAAGAAAAGGTACAGAAGCCTTTGTTGTACGAAACGTAGAAAATTATTGGATATTTTTTAAATTAATTCCGATTAGATTAGAAATTTAGCTGTAGGTTTACGAACTCATTTTTCTTATATGTACAGTAATGAAGTACATTCGAAATTACTTTTACTAATGAATATACAAATATAGGGCATTTATTATGAATATTATAGAACAAACTAATATATCAATTTTATCGATACGAAAATACTTTATCTAGGAAAAGGAAGATAGGTTTACATTTATAAAAATGACTGGAAATCTCATGAAAATTTTAAAACCTATCTCTGCTCTCTGTTTATGTTCTGCTGTGTAAAATAGTTTCGTATGTTATATCCAATATAATTATTGTAAAGTTCATTGCTAAAGAATTTCGCGAGCACTTGAAATGACATTTAAACGTTTGTCTTATATCTTTTTTAAGTTAAGTATTATTTTATTACTCATGTTGTTAATTTAATAAATATTGATATTTCGTATTTAATTCTCAGTTTATTCGTATTAAGTTTAATTTATATTTTTAAAACATTACACACATATTCGAAATTGCCTTAATACTTGACGGTTTTATACAGGAGCAAAAAGTTTCGTTATCGTATGCACGTTTCAAAATTTTATAACTGTAGTAAGTCTTTTACTTATAACACTTTAACGAACAAATGTTAAGCAGTAGAACTCAAATAGGTACTACTCAAATAGTAGAACTTTATGATTTTGGTTTAACGCGTATGGTGTGTTACGTGACCAGCGCATCAGGGTTCGCCGAAAGTCGTACGTCTACAAAAAATGTTTGCCGTAACTTTGTTTAACGTCGATAGACGGTCATCGCGTCATCGCGGTTCTACGTACGTACATTTATAAAGAAACGCTAGAACGCCCTTAAGGATTCAGAAGCGGGGTGCATCTTCACGGTCGTAATTAGTGCGATTAAGTGTTTTACTCTTATGTGTGCCATTTATGAATTTACAATTGTGAATCGTATGCTTAAATAGATTTGACTTTATGTAATTTTATGTTATTTTATGGAACGTTATGTGACTTTATGTGATCAAATTTGTGTTTGAAAATGTGCGTTTATTTGTAGTATTTAAATACCTTATGACTTTGGATTTTCTATACTTTTTGTCATTATATAAAGTTATGTCCATGAGACTGAATACTGCAACGGATTTTACAATCAACAAATTATGAGAGATTCTTCGCTGTATGGAGTTACAAACATCTGACATCAAGATCATCGTCGATCTATTCAAATCGTGGACGAACACAAGAATAATCGATCGGAGAAGGAAGCATTAATTTGGGAGAAGCAGCGAGTGGTACAGATGAAAATCAGTTTGATCATAATGAATTTAATCTCTACTCTGACTTATAGGGAGAAATAGAACTATTATGAGAAATAAAACTATAATGCAAATAGATAGATAGATAGATAGATAGAGAGAGAGAGAGAGAGAGAGAGAGAGAGAGAGAGAGAGGTAGCGACAGACAGACAGACAGACAGACAGACAGAGAAAGAAACATGATGAAGCACAAATTAGAATTGCTTCACAGTGAAAATGATATCTTATACAGAAAAACGACCCTTCAAGCGCTAGTTGGGTATATGCGGATTTAACGATAAATATCAACGGTATTGCTGATCTATCGAAAGGATTTTATGAAAATTCCGATTCATTCAAAGCATTAGAGAAACAAGTTCACTTCCTAAGTGAATGTACAATTAAGATAATAATTCGATAAAAAATTAATTGAATATTCAAAGCTAAAAGGGAGAACAACGACAGAAGAATTATCAAGGAAATTGAAAAATATGTTTTAACAATGGAAAAGCAAACCTGTACTGAAAAAGACATTCGACTCGATACAAACGATATACAGAAATCTAATGAGGAGCTTCCAGTGGGAAGCAACATCAATCACGACAATTGTACATGGAAAGAAACTACTGATTAATCTCATAGGAAGATTAGATTGTAGTTAAAAATATTTAGGCGAAAGAACGAATGTGACGCAGTGATGAAACGTTCGGTGATTTTACAATCAGGAAAAAATTATTTTGTAGTACCGCATCCCTGTGACCGCAGAAGACAAAGCAATCGATTATAGGATCAGATCAACTTACGAACCAAAGTACGGGTATAAAGCATTAATTCGAGAATAAACTTTTGAATTTAAATGATAAATCGATGAATCGATGAATTAACTGATAAATTCTTGAATTATCTAGAATAATCACAGAATAAAAAATTTCTGATCCTTTTGTTCAAACACTACGGTCATAACTACATTTACCTGGAAGTTATTTTTTCGAGCTTGTTACTAAATAGAAGATTAAAGAAAGCTCAAAGATGGCCTTTAGAAAGTTCTATTCTAAAGATTATTTTTTTCTATAATAATAATTATATCTTTTTTGTTATTTTGCCATCATCGGTCACTCAACCGAGTTAAGCGAAATTATGCATTTAAATGTTACTGTTGTCTCAAAGAGTGCAATTATACAATAGAATTTTCATTATCTGAATACCTACTATCCGAACATTCTGTTATCCAAATGTATCTGCTATCCATATCAGATAATAATTTGAATATAGAATTTCTTCTGGTTTAAGAAAATTAAGTTGTTGTTCATAGCGCTAAAATTTTGAAGAGCAATAATTTAGTCTTTTTTCACCCAAATCTTCGTTAATTAATTTAATCAGTTTAATACTAACATCATCGTCACAAATATGAGAATGCAGAAACATAATGTCACTCAGAGTGTTAAAATGGCTAGTGTCAGCCCTGCCGAATGCTAGTCAGATAAAGGTTCTTATTACCCTACCTACATGCGACGTGGTCTATGCGACATATCGTCGTATCATCAATCATATGTGCGAATTTCCTGCGTATTAATTAAGAAGATATCGGGCCCCTTATTGTCACCCGAAACTATGAATCAGCGAATTCGTCAGCTGAAACTATAACATTCTCGATTCTTGATTCTTAGAATTCGTTGCCAAGTTTGAACTCGTGGCTATCGGCTTGATATAGACCGATTGCCTGTTGAGAAACCTTGATGCTTGCCGTCACCTCTATAAAACACGTAACGCTAACAAATATTTACCGAAGTTGAGAAAATTTATGAACAGGAAACTCAATAATACCATTATATTATTATACTATTATGCCAGAAATTGCTGCTATGTTACATAGAATAGCCGATCGTGGAAAATACAATAACGATACAGAGTAACTTTAATTACATGAAAACGAAAGTCAAACAAATTTTAAATGCCAAACACAGACATTAAACCTTTCCGAGGTTAATGCAGGGTGTATCGGCTGAAGGAGGAGATCATTATCTAAAAATCTTCTTTCTTCTTCACGACATGAAAAATGTTTATGGCACAATTTTTTAAATTCCGGTATCAATAGAGCAATATCCTAGGAGATACGTATTTTCATAAGATTCCTTTCATTTAGTTTTTTAAAGGTCATTGGTATTTTTTATCCGGGAAACGTACATTTTTTTCTATTGTGTCTTGTAGCGGATGAAGAATGCATTTGAGTATGACTAAATCATGACCTTGAAAACTAAAAATGTGATGAACTTGCAAGACAATGCTAGGATAGTATGTAAATTTACTGCTTATGTTATAATTGTCTAAAGTGATATCCGTCGGCAGCTATAAATTTTCTCACACGAATAAGTATTGTTTTTGATGGAATACGAGCACAAGTACTAATTACGCAATTCGCCATGTTCTCTGTTCTCTCTCTGGTTCATAAAGTTTAAAGAAGAAATCTTGATTTTCAAATATATAGAAATTCTATAAGTTCGCGCAATAAAATTTTAGCTATCATTATTTACTGTTTGACCTTTTTGGGGCTATTTTGACTGGGGACTATAAATTGAAAATTCCCAAATCGTTGAATTGGACCTAATGGGACTGTTGCCATTGGCCAGCTGGTCAATAACTTCGCCAGACCTGGATACATTAGATTTTTTCTTTGGGAAAAACTAAAGGAAGAAATTTACCAACAGCAGCGTACCACTCCAGAGAACATGATGAATCGCATAATTAATGCTTGTGCTGCTACTCTACCAGAAACAATAGAGTGCATCACAATCTGTAATTGTTCGTGTTAGAAAGTATAACTGCCGACGAACGTCAGTTTTGGACATTTATAACATAAGCAATAAATTTACATATCACTCTAACATAGCCTGACAAGTTCCAGGTCATGATGCAGACATCACAGGCATACTTAAGTACATTTTTGGTGAAGTTGCCGAATAGTTCTGATATGCCGAATACTTCACTGATTTCTATGCCTTAACAAGGCATGTCTTGTCAAGGTCATTATACTGAATAATTTTTTCATATACGTACATAGGGTGATCGATTTTAATTTTCCAGTTATCCATAAAAGTATATTTGGTATCATATGTCTGCGTATTTTCTTTCTATGTTTTATAAAGTTAATATTATAAAAAAATAAATAATAAATATATTTTATAAAATTTCCCAAATCATATCCTATGTTGATGATCGCATCATTATCGATATTCTTATATAACACTTCTTCAAATTTGTCTATTTCTTAAAAAAATACATCAATTCATTTACAAATTCATTTACACTGCCACCACTTCAATAGCCTCCTAACCCTATATACTGCTTTCCATTTGAAATTCAAGGATTGGAATATTTGTTATTTTTTCCATCCTTATGTATCATTATGGCATACTTTTGTATATAACTCGAAAGCTAAAACCGACCACCCCATATATGCTTAGGAAGAGGTTCAGAATGATGTACTTGATAACATATTTAAAGGGCATCGAATTTGGCGAGGTGGTAACTATTCGGCAACTTGACTTTCGGTATTTTTCCATCCACTGTAAGATACAATAGAACAAAATCTACGCTTCCAGATAAAAAGTATCAACGACTTTGAAAAAATGTCAATGACCCGATAAAGAAATTTGTCTTCTAGGGTATTCCTCCATTGGAACCATTTAAATTGTGCCGTAAATATTTTTCAAGTCCTGGGAAACAAAGGAGATATTTAGGTGGCGACGCCTTTCAGCTGTATATTACTTTATTATCTTGTATTTCTATTTATACTTTTATTTATTACAATAATAATAATAATAATTCATTTTTTTACATACATAGTTTGTACATCATTATCAAGAAGATTATGTATATTTAGGTATATTTAGGTAAAGTGTTTCTCTAGAAAGTCGTTAATTGCAATTTATTTATGCGTTGCACTGGAATATTAAAATAGGAATTTTGATGCTTGCAAATGTGGTGTTGCCACTGTTTGTTACCATTCGGTTCATTGTTTCGTACGAATGTAAATCATTTAAATGCAAAAAGTCCTTCATATTTTTACACATGATACATGTATATGCAGCTTTAGTATTATTCTTATTCAGTGTTGTTTTTAATTGTAGAAGAGTAAGTTGACGTCAACGACTAAATAATCGTCGCTGGTATGAGCACGGTAACTTTACCGTCTCATTAACGCAATCTGTAGTACAATACATTATTAATATATTCTGAGTTAGGAAATAGCTAAACGATCGAACATGCAGATTGAATAATGTCCATTTCGATTGCATTCACATTTTACGAACGATAATTAATGTTAAGAGATCATCAAGAATTGAACATTGTTCATACAATATATAATCAATAGCGATTTATTATAGGTTTGAACGAATCAAGAAATAATTTCAAGTAAATTTTTGCCAGACTTATCAAGACTATATAGCAGGTTACCTTTAAATCCTCACTTTAAATCGTTTTCATAGACAGAATTTCACTGACGTCGTGTTCGTCGACAATGTTTATTTACCGACACGTTGAAATTACCAACGATCATTTCACGAGTCTACAATTTCTTGTTTCCGAGATGGTTCTTTACAGAGCTTAAAGTATTGTTTGTACAGAAAAAATTTTCACATCAAGCCTGCATGCAGACTAACGATATAAGTTAATATGATTGAATCTTAATTTGATTGAATATTTAATTTGATATAGTTTGAATGTAAGTGATTTTAATTTTGTTAACCTTAGATCTGAATGTAAACGCTGCGGTATGAATGATTAGCCCTGCTTACCTCCGTGTTATTGAAAATACCTTGGCGGCAAACCCAAAGTCATTCTGCAAATTTGTCAGTTCGTACTGATTTAACTAACTTATCCTTGCATGTATGGATTGGCAAGATGAATTGCAATTGTCCACTTTAATTAGGCTATCGTAGATTCTTTTATCTAATTTTTTGAATCAGTGTATTCTATTCCCTGTTGATTTTCACAATATCATGATATTTCAATGAGCTCCATCGAGCTCCATTTAACTGACTCGATGATCCGTATAGGCAATGTTTTTCCTCCTCCTGTCACTAAAGGCAGAAATCTATTAGCGCTAAAATCTTTCTGCCAAAATGAAGGTTCAGCCTAATTACTCCCATACTTGAATCACGTGACAAAACTAGGGTTATCAATTTCAGACCAATATCCATAATTAATAAATTTTATATGAGAAAATTATCTCCATTAAATTCGTCATTAAATTCGATCGTCAAGAATCACATACCTATTCAACAGCTTATATTTATTCCGGACAAGTTACCAACCTCAACATTTCCAGTAGTTATACAATACATACATATCGAACAGTGAACAACACGTGTAAATGTGGTGTACACTGACTTCAGGAAGGCATTCCTCAGGGCTCTTTTAGGCCCTCATTTAACCCCATTATTATTCATAATCTTCATTATCGATTATCTTAAATTGTTTATGAGGATATGAGGTTTCTCAGACACCGCAGTACTGCAACCGAATCTTAATATTTATAACAAAACTTGTGTACTTTAATACACCTAAATATTGAAAAATTACCATATGCTGACGCATTGTGTTGTACCAGCGATATAACAAGCAATATAATTCTCCGTTCTGAGAGACGCCATCCTGTCATCGGTCAACAGTGACCTTTGCGTTTATTATAATGTTTAGTTATCATACACTAAACATATTACAAATCATCATGCATCATCATTGATGCAAACTAATTACTTGGTTTTATCTTCAGATTTTGTAAGGACTTGAGAAACCCTCTAACGCTGAGAACTTTGTACAATCGTTAGGTTAGACCGCATGTAGAGTACACGCTAGCGTTATATAGTTCCTGACATCATAAACGTTAAATTAAATTAAATATGTTCAGCTTATTAAAGAAAGATCACGACTTAGATTCCTACGTTCTGTGTTACGTTCCCTAGGTTACCCTTATTCACAGCTGTGATTACAACTACACCACACTGTCTGTATTCCGTAGACATTACAATTGACATTCGAGGACCGCAGAAAGTTGGCTGACATGTTGATTCTTTTGAAAATTATGAATGACTTAGTAGTCTGTTCCTCGCTACATCAACTGGTCAATCTCAATGCACAAACAATCTGCTTTACGCAATACACCTGTTTTCCATATTGAAATTTTTAATAATGATATTAGATTTGAGGTGGAGATATCGTTGCGGGTGATAGTGTTACTGCTATGACGTGGTACGTCGATCGGGCGAAACATAAACAACACGTATGAGGGACGTGGTACGTCGATGTTATTGATTCATTATTTACTTCAAGATAATGTCTCGTTCAATGATTAATTGGTACTAAATATTTATCAAACATCTTGCGAAATAAAATTAGTTGTATCTTACACATGCATTTACATATCAAAAGACGTATGACCGACCTCGTTGCTGTTTATGGCACGTGTTATTGGAACTTAAATCGTAAGGCAAAGGGTTAAACATTACTGTGCACACTTTTCAGCCTGTACTTCTATATCTATATATTCTTGGATTAGTTTTCTCCCCTTTTTTATATGCTTTGTAACACAGGGCTCTGGAACTCTAGGTTCTGTTAACTAAATAAATAATATAAGATAAAGATGAAATTTTAATGACAATTATTTCGAGAAACAACGTTCGACATTTCAAGATGATCATATTCTACATCTTTATCTACGTATTCATTTTCGTGCATAAACGACAAAGATATATAATAATTTTCGGCAAAAGACCATGTCGGCGAAATGATAGTCGATGGAACGATCGTCGGTGACTTCGAGTCGTCGGAGTATCGATGAAATTATTGCCGATGATTTAGAGGTAACCCTATATAACCCAACTATACATACAAAATAGGACTAAAAGAGGATTCACAACTTCCAGGGTAGATAGTACTTGACAAATGATGTGAAAAAGTTCGAATAAATATGGGTCGAAAAATCAACAGTAAAGATTAGTAACGTGAATACATTCATCAAGTTTGAGTTTACAGATGAAATTTTTTATTATGCCGTGAATACGTTTTTACTTGCCTTACTATATATTTTTATTCTCCAGGAGGAAAGCTTGGACTTAATGGGACAATATAAACCTGAAATATTCTGCTAGAAGGTAATTTTGTTTCGTCGTTTATCGTTATGCATGTGTTTATTTTCTTCTCTAGATAGATATTTTCAAATCCTTACATTTCTTTGCATGAAAGTAATTTATACTATACAATTTCTATATGTGAGACTAAAGTTCTTGGAGGGTTTGAAATAGTAATAACATTCTTACTCACCTGCTATCTCTTTAATTAAGATTTATCAAACGATAATAGATACTTCGATTGTAGAAAATAATATCACCTCAACGTCTTTTATTTTCTGTCTCGCAAAGATGGGCTCTTTTTATTATAACTAAATATCCATTTATTTCTCATTCGAGCAGCTGACGGAATATAAATAATTGCATCGTATAACGGATGTCCACTACTACTTCATTTTGTTTAAATTTTGAGATTTGCGCTGACATTGGAACAGTCTCGGTCCTCTCTTCACTGTTAGAGGCTAGAGGCCATCCTTTTTATTGAGGTTACGTCGATCGTCTCATACGCTTTGTGTTCTTATTCACGCATGACGTTTAAGCAGCTGCCTATGAACCCCAAACTTTCTTCCTGCGTAAATGACGCCACTTCAAATAAGAGATGATTGGCGTCGTCCCACCTAGGAATGCAGCTATGATAGCCGACCTAAAGCATTCGGCATTCGCCATTAGACTTTCTACACCGACTTTACCGTCGGTTTATTGTTTCCCAACGGTTGGTTCCCATCAATTTTGGCAAACAATAGCAGTATATATACTTCCAAGGAACTTCAAAATGAAACTCAACTTGTGACAATCGAGTCAATGTATATATGTAGCCTTACTATTCTAATTAATCTATTCCAAACTTGCTAAATAAAATTGCTCTACGAAATGCAACGAGTGTCTTTCACTTAATAACAGTGTGTCGTATTAAATGCATGTCACTTCAGAAACGATGTGTGACGGATGAGATATCATTTATAAGCAAAAGATACAAATAAAAATATTGACAATTGAGGGATATTCACTATCTAATTTATTCCAAATATATACTAATATTTATACTAATATTGGCACGACTAATAACGTACAAAGGAAGTAAGAGGTCACGCAATGCAATAATTCGTGAAGATCGAATTCTGCATCATATTTTGAAAGCTGATCATCACGAAATTCTTGAACAAATTCGTAGTATTGAAGTTGAGCTGTATAAACATTACGGAGAATATTAAATTTATTCGACTTACTACATTATAAATTTAATTTAACTACATTTTTCAAAGCCACAATGAAAGAAACCATATATGAAATTTATTGGAGTACTCGATTTTGGAAAATTGATCGATAATCGTTTTCCCACGTGAAACAAAATTCAATGTCCGATAATGGTCTAATGATGGAATTTTCTACAAAATTTATACAACAAAAGCCAATTATAAGAGGTTCGAAAAACTCGATAAGGTAGCAAAATAGGATTATACAGGGCATCCTGGAGTTTAGTGTACAAATTTTACCAGTGTGTTCTATAGGTGAAAGTAAGAATAAAATGTCACGAAGTAAAAAGTCCAAAAATGCTTCATTAAAAACCTATAAAGAAAATATAAAACGTAAAGCTAAATATATATAAGTACTTATTTATTTATTTAATTATTATTATTATTATACTTATTGTATATTTATGGGTACAAACTCCTATGGTACAAAGAAGAAAAGGAGTTGCGATAATGAATAACGGATGTACAACAAAGAAAAAAAATGAAAATAAAAAATATAAATAAGAAAAAAGACAGACAAAGAGAATTAAACTGTAGTAACAAGTTAAGAATTAAATAATTGTAACTGATCGCCTTAACTTATAGCAAGAGCCAGAGAAGAGATCAACTCGTTCGGAGATACTATTTGCATAGTTGCATATTGTGGTGACGAGGTCACAAAATCTGAGATCACGCGAGAAAAGGTCAACTCGCAAGGCTAGAATATTGCAAGAATAATTGTTAGAGTAAAAAAACGTGGACAAGTATTGAAATTAATAAGTTGAAGTAACAGAGGGCTGTCAATGTGATTATTAAAGATAATAAATGAAAAAAGGGTTGGATCTTATTTTAGGGGAGCAAAAATTATTGACTTTTCTATGTTCAATTTTGTAGTTTTCGATGTAGATTTCGAATGTAGTTTGTAGTTTTCGGTAAAATCTGAAAGTCCAATTCTGAGTTGAAGCGTCCCATGCTTCGTCCAATGACACCGCACAGATAACATCTTATTGGTCTGCACAGATGGGCAATCACATAACTTCCGCTTACTTTATTCAAAAATGTACTGTCTTCGGATTTTCCCATTAACGATGCCATTAAATCGATGTTGTTATGACGGGAAAAACGCCACCATAGTGTAGGAATCGCTGTAAGAATCCACAGGCGATCAATAAATTCATCGTCTTGGAAGAATTCTCTCGCCCTCATCCTATCTTTAGCTGGCCATCAATTGGATTCTATTTTCTGTGTGTGCGTATCATCAGGAGATGCGATTAAACTCACCAAAAACTAGTTTGTACTAACGTAACAATTTGTAGTAACATCACAGTAAATACTAGCCTAAACTAAAACCAATTTCGTTAACCTACAAACTACATGATATGATTGATCGTTTTACGTTGGTATCCATCTGCAGCCAGTATAGCGATGAAGAAAGTACAAGTGAGAATACTCCGGCCACATTGGAAAAGCTATTACCTGTAGGCCTTGAATGGTGTTAGAGCGAAATTACGAACACATGTAAAACACATCTGACTCAACCGCCACCCATGTGCAGCCAGTAACTCCACCAGCTCGACTCACTGGAGGAAGCATGGATTTCTGCCAATACCCTATATAAAATAAAATACCCTAAAAATGCTCAGTTTTACATATTCATCATTTTTTACTCTCCGCAAATCCAAACCTGCATTTTCGGATTTTGCGCATCGGAAACTACAGAATTACGCATAAAAAAAGTTAATAATTTTTGGTCCCCTAAAGCAAAGTTCAGCCAAAAAAAGAATATAAGCAACTTTTCTCCGGTCCTACAGTGTTAGCATATTCAATGTGCGGAGTCATAGTCGCAGTTTCGACTCTGGATTCAACAACTAAATGCACGTAGTACAAATGACAGGAATTTATGTTTTCTTCTTTCGATAAGTTGAATATATTTGAACTGATAAAGAGATCATATGATGTAAGCATATTCCAAGTGAGGTATAAATAATGAATCATAGAGAGTATTCAGTGTAAAGGAATTTCGGAAATCCTTACAGAATCGAAGGATAAATCCAAGGGACCTGTTTGCCCTGTTGATATTAGCGGTATGCTTGGTGTAAGATAATCGCTCATTATAGACGACGCTCAGATCTCTCACACAATTTATCGTAGATAGCTGAGAATCATTAAGTACGTATAGGTACAGAATTTTATTCTTATTACGCGACTTTCTCATCGCGTGGCAGTTTGGTATATGTAAATACAGTAAAGGCCGTCTCGTAATTCCAGTGAGTCGGAGTGATAGGTAAATACCTATCTTCATGAACAATTTAAGGTTGTCCGCAAATGGCATAGGTTTAGCTTCATAAATTAGATCAGGTAGGTGGTTGATAATAATGATGAACTTGGTCTAGTTGGTCTAGATAGGAGCCTTCCTGATCAGGCAAGAACTTATGTGCATTTCGAAGTCTCGCCCGCCTTTATCAATGGAGGCTTGGTATCGATGTGCTATTCAATTTATTGCACGTATATATATAGACCGATTCCTATAACAATTTTGTCTCACTTCTGAATCTGAAAAGAAATAGTGTATGCTTGTCATCGTATAGTAGAATCATGCACGAAAGCAGTAAATATATCAACGTGTGTTGCGAAAAGTAGCACGTTTCATTCGTTCTTAGAAAGACTCAAACGAAGATAGTATGAAAATGAAAATTTTGAAACGGTATCAAAGCAAGATATTATGAAATATAGATTAAAAAATGCCTATGATACTAAGTCAACACATACCATGAACATTATGTACAATATCTTGTCCCATATTAAACTAATTCTAAGAAAAAGAATATTGACGTATATACGTGTTTGTCGCGATTCAACTTTTGTTACAACTTTTTAATAAAGCATTTATAGACCTTTTTCGTATGACAATACAAATGTATGTATACAATAATATATAATATATAATATATAATATATAATATATAATATATAATATATAATATAATATATAATATATATGTAATATATATATGTCGGGTTAACGTTGGAATTTTGGGAGTTCGACGAATCTTCACTGGAATTGACCATCGTGGTTATGTATTCTAACTGATCGTTATTGGTACCGAGGTGATGATTACAANGAGGTTACAGGTAATGACGGCAATCGGACAAACGAGATGTCGATGACAATGAATTTAGGTTCGATACGAATCCACGGCCACGGGAAGACGAATCCGATATGATACACGATCCTGGTGTGACTCAACGTACAAGTCGTACTTCTCTCAATAACTCTCTCAATAACTAGCTCCATAACTTTCTCAATAACTAACTAACTCCAAGTACAAATGGAATTGCCCTTATATAGTTCTTTCCCCACTTCTCGGGTCAATCTTTATTTTTAAGGAGAGCTGCATAATTATTCCATACCTATGTTAGTACACGTCCCTCCCGTGACCGTGGCTACGTTCGGTGAGCCCAAGCCCATCGACGTAAACCTTGAGCATCCATAATCGGATTAGAACATTACAACTATTTCTTAGTTTTATTACTTAAGTGTAGCTATAATAAAAGTCTGGCCTAGGGTATTGGGGGTTTCCCCAAACATTCCGAAAGAAAGGCCCCGATGCCCTTTCATCTCCGACACGGCCATCCTGACAATCACACGTCCTCGGGTGTATCTAAAATATCGTGGTTTCTCAACATTGGACTCAATGCAACTGATATTATTTACCATTTAACTAAATTTTCTAATAAGCCAAGGATCCAGTTCAACAACAAAATTTTGATCGGATGTTTAATAACAAATAAAGAAACAAAAATCAGTAACATTATGATTAGTATTCAAAGTGTTAGTTGCATTCTGTCGGTTATCAGTCGGATCGTAACGGCATGATGGACCATTCTTGATTTCGTACCCAAATGAATCTCGTCTTCTAGATCGTACGAGCACATAGAGCTTCGTTCCACGTTCTCACTGATCTTTACCACACTGTCGCCCCAAGATGCATGTGAACTACATCACACGTTCTCGCCGAGCTTTATTACATTGTCGCCCCGAAATGCATGTGAGCTGCATCACACGTTCTCACTGAGCTTTATTACATTGTTGCCGCGAAATGCATGTGAACTGCACTCTGCCCGGTGTTATAGCCAGTGCTACTGATCTTCCGAGATCGAGGTACTCATATCGTTATGGTCACTGTTATTGCCATCACTACAGACATCCAACTCAGCAGGAATACAACTCTCTGGCATTTTTCTCAATCTATCATGACTGTACCTATATGGTCGTTTACCGTCTTAATATGTTTAAAATATTCCTATCTACTTCCAAAATTTCTGCTATTACAAATGGACCTCTAAATTTTGGATGTAATTTGGTTTGGTTTCTTTCCTCATTTTTGCGTAATACAAGATTACCGAGCTTAAACCTAACCACTTTAGTTTTAGTTTTGTCAAATCTATCTTTATCATATTTAGCATTAATTTCTATATCTTTTATTGCTGGAAGCTTTCAAAGAATTACAGTTGGTAACAATTGGAAATTCTCGTCCCTGTAAATAGTATCGAAAATGTATGACAGCGTTTACGACTGCTATTGTCTCTAGTTCATATGAATGGTACCTGGATTCCGTAGGACAAATTCTTTTACTATAACATTCTACTACTCTGTTTTTACCTTCAATCTTATGCATTAAAATATCCCCATGTCTATCCGAACTAGCATCAGTAGGTAATTCTATAGGATAATTAGGATCAAATATCGTTAACACCGGCGCGTCAGTCAGAACGGAAATTTCCTTTTGCCTTACCTTTTCGTGTTTCTCTGTCCAGGTCATATTTTTATTATTTGACGTTAGTGTATACAAAGGTTTCATTACTTGTGGAAATTTAGGAACAACTTTTCGAAAGTAAAAAGCTAATCCTATAAACTGTCTAAGCTGTGTGACGGTCGTTGTCGCAGGTAAAGAACTCAAATCTCGTATCTTACCAGGGTTAGAGCGAACTTCTCCGTTTTGAATTACATATCCAACATAGAGTACCAATGTCTTTACAAAAGAACAATTAGAAAAATTAAAAGAGAATCCGCCTTTTAAGTAGGGATCTAAAACGTGTCCAATATTTCTAAAGCTTGATCTATCGAGTCGGCAATAATTAGGATGTCATCCAGTAAACAACAGCGTACGAATAGACGAGGTCGTCTAAGGCATTGAGAATGGCCCTATGGAAATGGACGGTGCATTTTTCAATTCAAACGGCGTCGTTATATACTCGTATTGTTCGTCGGGGGTAACAAATGTTGTGTACTTCGTAGAATTAAGATGAATAGGGATTTGGTGAAACCCGCTGGTCATGTCCAGACTAATAAAATATCTCGCTTTTGCAATCTCGCGATTTGATCCGAAATAAGAGGTAGAGGATACCGATCTGCGATCGTATTTTTTATTTAGTTCTCGAAAATCTACACATAATCTATCTGAACCGTCTTTCTTCTTCGAGAGTCCCATAGGGCTCGCAAACGGTGAATTACTAGACCTTATAATTTTTGCTCTAATTAATTCGCTTATTCTCTCACATACTATTCTGCGTTCTTCCTCGCTAAGTCTATAAGGACTTCTTCGTATTATGATGTTAGGATTAATTAATCGTATTTCTAACTGACCTGTATTTACGCGAGTACATAGGAAACTCGTAACGAATGGATCTTTCGAATTTTTCGAGAAGAGAAATTAATCGACTTTTATCATCACCATGTACCTCAGTGTCAATTTAATTAATATCGATCTCGTTTTCAGCGGTTTTATTACAGACGCCAATTAGTTTTGTTTTGCGTATAGCGAGGCTATTTTGCGTAACATTACGTCAGCACCTTGACATAAAAATTTCAAGGTCAATCACTATATCATATTTTAAACAACTATCAGTAAGGACATGAGAATTTATCCACAATGCAAAACCACTAGTACATATAATGGACAAGATTTGAGATGTACGTTTAATACGAATCTTTTTTATTCCTCCCTTTACTACCACCACATCAGTCGTTCTTTTGTCAGAAAATCTCAGGATTACAGATTCTTTAATTAATGGACACTCGGCTCCAGAATCGGAGTAAAATGGAAATGACTCGCCCAGATGACTTGATCTAGCCCAGTTGACGCTACCACTACGTAGAAGTTGGTTCGACGCTCATTATTGAAATTAAAGTTTCCTCTCAGGCTCTGCTTCGTAAAGGATTTTCCTCCATAATCAGATTGACGCGGTTTCCGGGTTAAAACGCGGTGGCGAAAGATTTTTCATATAAGCGACTGAATTAACTTGCGCACGATGGCCGTCTGCTTTTGCACTGTTATAATCGGTAATATAACTGATCCCACTTCTGATGTCGGGTTAACGTTGGAATTTTAGGCGTTCGACGAATCTTCGCTCGAATTGACCATCGTGGTTATGTATTCTAGCTGATCGTTATTGGTACCGAGGTGATGATTACAANGAGGTTACAGGTAATGACGGCAATCGGACAAACGAGATGTCGATGACAATGAATTTAGGTTCGATACGAATCCACGGCCACGGGAAGACGAATCCGATATGATACACGATCCTGGTGTGACTCAACGTACAAGTCGTACTTCTCTCAATAACTCTCTCAATAACTAGCTCCATAACTTTCTCAATAACTAACTAACTCCCAGTACAAATGGAACTGCCCTTATATAGTCCTTTCCCCACCTCTCGGGTCAATCTTTATTTTTAAGGAGAGCTGCATAATTATTCCATACCTATGTTAGTACACGTCCCTCCCGTGACCGTGGCTACGTTCGGTGAGCCCAAGCCCATCGTCATAAACCTTGAGCATCTATAATCGGATTAGAACATTACAACTATTTCTTAGTTTTATTACTTAAGTGTAGCTATAATAAAAGTCTGGCCTAGGGTATTGGGGGTTTTCCCCCCGAAACATTCCAAAAGAAAGGCCCCGATGCTCTTTCATCTCCGACATATATATATATATATATATATGTCGGGTTCACATTATAATTAGGGGCGTGTAACGAATCTTCATTTGGATTAGACATTGTTATTATGCAATAAAGAAGATATTTACTAGTACAAATATGATTATTACAGAATTTGACAAGTAACCGCGGTAATTAGATATACTCGAGATACTAATGACAATGATCCTAGGTTCCATAACGAATCCGCGGTTAACGGGATAACGAAATGCGCTTTCTTCCAAAGCCCAATTTGTACTCAACTTGTTTGCCTACGGTACAAGTATTACTAAACTAACTCTTTGTTAAAACGTAGAATATTCGCCGAGCGTAAAGACGCTGTGTAAGTCGCTAATGAGACCTCACGAGAGAATGATCTTCCGTCACGATGATGCTGCAGACGAAAACTATGATGGGGTGTGTCTAAGGACACGAGATCATCGGAGGCTCCGGTGTCCTTTCATCTCCGACATATATGTAATAACGTCTATGGAATATATTGTAATTATATCCTGATATTTGTGATTTATTTATAATGAATGGATTGTACAGATATAGACAGAAAAACGATGGTTGTTTAATATGAATTAGTCGCAATAACGCGCTACAATCTAGACAATTCTCGCCACAACGGATCCAACGTTCTCTCTCACGTGGACCACACTCTCTCGACAACGGTAGCAACACTCTCTCTGACTTCCCGATTGACACTCTTCCACTTCTCAATTAACAACTAACTACTGCCTTCGCATCTCTTTTACCTTTTCTTAGACCCACCACGCACATGTTCCGCAATCGCTCATGGCCAGGGTCACGTAGACCTTTTCTACGAAACTATTCAATTGAAGGACCGACGACACATTTATGGGCCCATCGGCACATATATATATATATATATATATATATATATATATATATATATATGTATGTATGTCGGGTTATCATTAGAGTTAGGGGCGTATAATGAACCTTCACGTGAATTGGCCATCGTTGTGATGTACTCTAGAGATGATATTTATTGATACAAATGTGATTATTACAGAGTGTGACATGTAATAACGGCGATTGGATGATCGAGATGTCGATGACAATGAATTTAGGCTCGATAACGAATCCACGGCCAACGGGATGACGAATGCGATATGATACACGATCCTGATGTGACTCAACGTACAAGTAAAACTTATCTGAATGAACTGAATCGCAGTCCAAGTGGAACTGCCCTTATATACTCCTCACCGTACCTCTCCGTATATAATTACTCCATACCTCTGTCAGGTACACGTCCCTCCCGTGACCGTGGTTACGTTCTCATTAAAAATAAATAAACACGTGTTTGAGCGTTCTTCGAAATTCAATCCTTACTGAGGTGAAAAGGGGGTAAGCTGTATATATATACCCTATATAATAACCGTATCTGTATGTCCAAAAGCTGGAGATTTGGGATATGGCAAACATACTCCTTATTAAAAATAAACAAACACATATTTAAGCGTTTTTGAAAACTCAAATTCTAAATGGTGTTGAAACAGAGGATAATAAACATAAATTGTCATAAAACTAAATATTGTGCACGTAAAGTGGCGGCCGGGCGGCTAGTACATGAATATATTAAATCAAGTTTTCTTACCATTTGCAAACACTGAAATGTTAAACATTTCAAAAGCATATAAGTGAACGAACCGTTATTCTATGCAATTACCTTCACCATGGCATTCTCTCTTCGCCAGTTTCCAGATCTTAATCCAATCAAAATATTATGAATTGATGTAAATGAACATATTAAAGATAAAAGAAATAAAAGATTTAAATACAGTTCACACCGTTATTGAGGAAAAACAAAATGTTTAATTGATCGTTATTAACGTTTAATCGAATTCAATTCACGTCGTTACGATAAGATTGCATTTGCCAAAAAGGAAGAGCAACTCGATGTTATTAAAACGTTTACTGTGGTGACTTTTTGAAAGAATTTTCCTATTTAGCGGTACGATACTATTGCAACCCCATTCGCATTTCGACATATATACTTCGTATTGCATTTTTGTATTTAAAAAATTTGTGTAGTAATATCTATTGATAACGAGAAGCATTGTTCCATTCTTAGCTATACGGGATAAATAATCCCCGTACAATAGCCCGGTACGTCTTTTACACTATGGTACAACTAAGTTTCGTAGAATTTTTCACTATGTTATGTTACTTTACTATGCAAAGGTTCAATTATTATTTATTAGTATTTATATCGTTGCGAAATGTAGAAAAATGACTGAAATATTAGTTTCGCAAATAGGGGAAGTCCACTGAGAAAGAAGCCGCCCAGGATGTAGGTTCGTTACGGGGCCTATATGTCCCGTACCGCAGTGAACGTATTAACAACATTTTGTATGCAATTATTTAATTAATTTACCGTATATTAATAGCATTTCTGTGGTTTTAAGAAGCTGTCGATCATTTAAAAAACGCGATGCGACTAAATATTGCAAATATTTGTCATTTACTAGTAAGCACGATAAAGTTACGTTACTATTATATTACATAAAAGTCTAATACATTATGAAAGTCTTAACATGTATGAATTTACTATGTTAAAAATGATGTTTACGAAACAACAATTTTATATATTTTCTAAATTAAAAAAATACTACGCGGAGGTAATGAGCCCCCCCCCCCTCCCCCCGAAGTTGGAGTTCTGTGAAATATTATACAGGTATATTGTATAATACAGAATAGTTATCGTTGCTTCACAAGCTTTAACCTGAAGTGTCGTCCAGTGTTCACTATTATTGCTCTTCAGATTCCGTTGCTGTATTAATACCTATATTTTTAAGCATGATTCTTCATAATGTAAAATTATGAATGTACGAAAGTGTGCATTTGAGGGACGTAGTTGATATTGGTTGAGAATTTTACAGTTTTGTTAGCGCAAAGTGGAAACAAGGTTCATCGTTCATAATGACTTTGTAAGTAAAATTATTTCCTTCCTATTTGATACTTCTTAAGTTCAGATTAAAAATTTTAGGCATAGCTAATAACTCAATTGTTTCAATTTTTGCACTACTTGAACTTCATAAGTATGTAAAAATAAGTATTTTATTTAAATACCAATAACGTCTTGAGCATCTCAGATTGTCCAGAGTATTCCCTTTATTCTATCTTTATTCTATCGTACATATCTATATCCTCGGAATCGCTCTTCTTTTTACTTTAACCTTAGGTATCTCATCTCTATCATTCGATCCTCAGTCACTTGTTGTTCACGTTTATCACATGTTAACTGTACTCTTACTCACGATATCACGAAGCATTAACTTACTTTTAATAAGATGACGTTACGAAACCTCTGTTGTCTGGATAATAATTATAAGCAATAGCGTATACGTATCCGGCTTTCGGATACGACACTCAAATAAGAGGGAGTTCGGATAATGAAGCATTAGAATAATGGGTGATCAGATAAGAAAGAAAAGCTTGATTTTTATTTTATTTTGAGCAATAAAATATCCAAACCACCTCCAGATTCACACTGGTACTACGATTTACAGCCTTTGGTACAGTCTGCCAATTCATTATAAGTATCTCTTAATTAATCAAATTAAATTTTGAGCACCTGATACTAACAGTTAGGATAATAGTGCTTTTTTTTGGAATAGCTAAAAAATTATTATATTAGTGTTAGTATCCGCTGTATTGGTTTACTAGTAGATTTAAAGTAATGCTATGGTTACTTTTATTTACGATTACTTAGGTTATTTTTATTTGAAAAGGAAATCTTAAGTTATATATACATATATTGGCGCCATGTAAGTGATATATGTCACATTTCTTAGTCATATTCTCACAAAAGAACAAAACAAAAAATGAATTTCGAAAATTATCTTATCTTCATCTTATCTGATTGTTAATCGTCTAATTGATTTTTGTCGACTGGTTTGCCCACATGATGGTTGATAACGAAATTAAACGAAAACGGTGTAAATATTGTTAATTACATTACATTGTAAAGAAAAAGACTCATGATACGCTTGTAAGAATTCTTAGGCAGGACATTGTATTCGAAATTGTTTGAAAAAACTTCATTACGATATGCGATGATTTAAAAATTTACATGTCTAATATTTAATAATTAATTAAGTTAAATAATAAAAAATAATTAATAATTAATTTTATTCATCTTAATATTTTGTAGAGCTTCATCCCTTTTATATATTTTTTATTACAACAAAATAATAGCATCATTTGTGAAACAAATATGCATTACTTTCGGACGCATATATTGCGTCATCTTTCACTGTATGAATGTAAATAAATTAATTATTAATCGACGATACTGCTGACGCACCATATGCGTCTATGACATTTTTAATAACGAAAAAAGTATACGATATAAACTATTAAGTAAAATAGAAAATGCATAATATAGGATAATTACTGCTACGTATATGCGTATATATGTATATCCGTAGATCCGATAATCAATATTTGTAATTGTACTAACAAGTTATCTAACCACATATTCATAATACGATTTTTTGTTTTAATTAAAATCGAGTAGTATAGAATGTCCTTTTATATTTAACAGATAATTTATGTAATTTTGCAGGCTGTACAAATATGATTAAAACGGGGTAATACAAAATAATATTTCACATTATTTGCATTATTTGCATTACTATATTACAATTCGACGCAAAAAGTATTGGCGAAATGGTAGAGGAAGTCGAAAGTAATAACGAGAATGATCGAGAGTACACTAGAGCCCCTCTTATCCGGGCAACCATTATCCGAATAGTCTAATATCTGAACGTTCTACAATACTTACCTGTACCCGCAATACCTACAATGTATTTATCCGAACATAATATTTCAGTTTACTGTGTTTCGGATGCCCTTTTCTGTTTTAAATGTATCCATATTTTATTAGCAGTGACATATAATGTATTCTTTCCTTTATTCGATTGAGTGATTTCTAATTACAAGAGTTTGGTATGGAACTTGGATTGGTTTGGGGTTAGGTTGACGCTTGAATTTCGATTGAAAAATTCGAAAGTGATGTAAGTGGAATAGAAATAGCAAAAATGTATGCAAAAAAAATGTGACCCTATGCAGTTACTTATGTTGAAAAAATTATATGACTCAGCGGCAAAAACGATATGGGACACATAAGTATTTGAAGAAACTACCAAGTAATCTTAATCTGTATTTGAATAAATGAGAAATTTCATATTGGAAAATTGATTGTTCTATCATTCGAAATTCCATTTTTTGTTTTCCGAGTTTTGTCTCCCTATTAGTTGGGATAGGGGAAGCTCAACCGTAACAATAAGCTTCAATGATATATCTTCGTTAATCGATTTTCATACAGTGACTTGTATTAACTTCAGAGTGAGTTGAAACTTTTCACACAAACTGTGAAATATAGAAAATAGGATATGAGTTATGAAAGATCAAGTATAGTCGTGTTTCCAATGTATGTTATATAACGTTATATATCGTTATATTAAATTTTCATACTAATTATTCTATAATATTTTAATCCGTTGTACAGCGGTAATTGCAATAACAAACAAATACGCTATATAAAGGTAGGAACTAAAATATTTGTTTAAAATTCTGCAGGAAACAACGTGTCTGGGCAGTATGCGAAAGGATGTCTGCTTTGTGTGTGGATTTCCAATTTTCCTAGCGGAAAAACTGGTCCTCGCCCATGTTGCTTATCATCGTACTTGCTTTCGCTGCGCTCGATGTAATAATCAGTTAACTATTGGTAATTATTATGAAACCGAAGAAGGGCAATATTGCTGTGAAACCTGTCCAGATGAAGATATTTCAGTACAAATAACGCAAAGTTATGACTATCCTACATTTAACGAAATTGAAAAGAATAACATTGATTCCAGTTGTCAGCAATTTTTTAGCAATGACGAAAACGTAAATAAAAAACCGTCTAGTGATAATTCTATCGAGCGGATGGATCACGAATCGATGGATCGCGTTGTTATTCCTGATTTAATAGCGCAAACTTCTCGATTACGGCTCAATTTCATATCGAATCAACTATTTTCGGAAAATGATGAACAGATTTCTCTTGATAATATGCATAGAAGAGAAAATCGAAGTGGCATCGAGGGAGATGATACAAATTTAAAGACAGAAAGCAGAAATTTAGTATACCCATTTAATACTGAGTACGAAAAACAAAGTAAACTCGAAGAAGAAAATAAACTCAATCGTATTGTCACTTGTTTAAAACTACCTGATGAAACTACAAAACCTGATAATGACGGGCTGTTGTTAAATACAAACGTTCATGATTACGTCCATGAACGGTTAAACATTGATAAACACGAACAGGATCAAATAACAATAACTTCTGTAGCTTCGCTTCATAATGTAATTAAGGAAACAAGAGCATCTCATAGCAACGACAAAGAATTATCGGATGAGACTAGTTCTGAGAGCAGTTATTCTATAGTCGAAAAAAGATGTAGAATGTTTGAAAAGAAAAAAGATGATATCGAAAGGAATAAGCTTAAAAATCATGATACTGAAGCATTAAAATTCAATATACAAACTAAAAGGCATAGGACTAAAAGTATAGGAAACAGTGAAAGTCCGATAGTAAATCCAGATACGACGATGCAGGAAACAGGCATCGGTCAAGATAACACTCGAAAATATAATGCAGAAAGCTTCGATAAAGACAGTTCGACACAGATTGCTCCTTCCGAGTTATTATCATCGTGTGTATCGAAAGTTAATAAAACTTTATCAATTCCTTTGGATACAGAAAGTATTGAACATCATACATCTACGATTGCGAACGATATTAATTCAACAAACGTAATATGCTCTAATTTTAATGAAGATTATCCTGAAGATTTAAACCCCTTTAAAAGTGACGAAGAACAGGAGGAGCCGGAGGAGGCGGAAGAGGCGGAGGAGGCGGACGAGGTGGAAGAAGAAAAAGAAAAAGAAGAAGAAGAAGAAGAGGAAGAGGAAGAGGAAGAAGACGAAGAAGGAATTACTGATAAATCCGTGACAACTATGAACAGTTTAGTAACTACCGGAGATCTAACAAATCCTTTTGAGAATGTAGAAGAAACAGAAAAGAAGGAAGTTATTCTACCAATACCAGCTTCGAGAAGTAATTTTAAAAGTGGTAAAGCTAACCAACATTTCGTAGAAGGATCAACAAAACGACGTTTAGCCGCACCACAGATTAATCTAAATCCCTTTTGGAGCGACGAAGAAGATCACGATAGCGATTTGGAGTTCAAGGAGAGAACATCTGAGATTATGCCTACTCCTAAACCACGCACAATTAAGTATGTACAAAAATTACAAGTTTGTTAAACTATACTTTTCATTGTTGCAGCGTGCTAACAATGTTTAATTGCGAAAATAATAGACAAATTTCATTAGTTTATCCAGCACAAATTCGATGTAGGTAGAGATACCTATACAGATACATTACGCGTTAATCATTTTGTAACCATAGCAAGACGGAAACGTGCTTCTTCCTAATACAAATCTACATTTCTACAATGAATCATGAAATTATATTGCAATACCGTACATAAAGTATAACGTATGAGAAGCCATATGTTTCCTTCCATTTTTATCTAATCGCGAAACTTCGTAACGTCGAACACAATTCAAGTCGATCCTACTAATTTTTGTCCAAAAAATTATTACCAAGTCCCCGAAATACAATTCATATATGTCTAAATAAAAAATAAATAAAATAGAAATTATTTCATACTTTTTGGCGCATTTCGAAGTAGGTAATATTTTTTTTAGCAAAAAAATCTTTTTTGATTTAACGGAACTCGCACTGGTAGTTATTGTCGCGTTATACAAATTTCTACAAAACCGAAAAACTTCAAGATGTTGATTTTAAACTTTGTTTTGTCTCAAAAGGTAGTTTATATACAGGATATATATTTTGTTTTGTTGTAGGCACAACGAGCAAAACCCAAGTAAAAATGGACGAAAATCGAACGACACTCGTGATTATTTATCCATATCAAATAATTGCTTAAGAAGCCCAGAATCAGGGATACATACAGGAGGAGCTTATAGAAAAAAGAAACCAGCACCGTTACCACCAAATAAGAAGGAATGTGTTTCCGATCAGCGCACATCTTCAATGTCTAAACTACAATGCAGTTCTGCCGAATATCGCGTAATTTATGACTACAATCTTTTACAATCTACAATACTCGCGTAAAAATTTATTCCATCGTTTATACAGACTATTACGTCCCATGTGAAAAGTACAACGAACGATAGCTAAAAGTATCGAATTTTTTGTTATTAGGATTCACCATCGCATAAAACATTTAAAACACGTAAACCAAGACCAGCTCCACCACCACCAATTCCAGTGTCAAGTGGTTTTCAAGAGTGTCCTATGAATAAATCACACGATGCCAATGTAGAATATAACATATGGGAAGACGAAAAGACTAATAAAGATGAAACAAATAGAAACAGACAGAGTTTTCCACACATAACATGCGAGGAAACTTTTCATTGTAGATCATATTTAGACAAAAGTATGGAAGGAAAATGGAAAAGGAAGAAAGGGCCTGCTCCACCTTGTCCAATACCACATAGAAGAAAGGTAAATGGAAACTTATTCATTTATTTTACATCTGTTGTGACATCCGTTACATCAGACGACCGCAACTGTAAATTGCGTTGTAGCTGTAAGTCTAAGTGCGAGTCACGTAATTCCATAATTCCGCGAATTTGAAAATACCAAAGTTCGCCTAACTCTTGCGACAATTCCATTTAGAGAGATTAAGATCCATTTGCGTCCTGACATTCGAGGCCGCTTTGTTTTCCTTAAAACTGATCGCGCCGTTCCGCGGCTCGACCGTTCTGTACACCGAACGTCGTTCTCACACACGCTTCAACACACTTCAAACAACCAAGAAGTGCATATTATATATAGCTGTATAACAGTAGTATAGTTGATAGTTATATATATGTTCGTGTCGCGTGTCGCGTATTGTGCCCATCGTATCATAAGGAACCTTGTTACCTGAACCTACGCCAGTCCTGCCAACATTTCTTTTCTCACCGTTTGAAACAACATCGACATAATTGAAAACATAAATAAAAATAAGCTTTTCGGCCATTTTAGATAAAAGTAATGTCTCTTAAGGATGTTAAGTTGGAGTTGGATGAAATAGAATTGCAACAACAAGGCTTAGAAAAGCAAGGTGTCCGATTGGAACAATTGATAAGAAGTAAATGTGAATCTGGATCACAGATTAACGGTAAATATGTTTGTTGTGCCCAAATCTCTCTATTAATGAAAATAGGAAAGGAAAAATAATTGCGATGAATAATCCAATTTGAATGTCAACATTTCGGAAGCGTATAAGAAACCGGTAAATGAAGAAAAAAATGTCCTTTAGAGATTTGCACGCATATGCTCTATTTTGGAGGAAATCGCGAAAAAAGAAACAAATAAGCTCTTCGCTTCTTCACTTATTTATACTTCTTCTTTATTTGTGCTATCGTCCATTTAATGAAGATATTGTTCAAAATCTGTACCCACTTGCAGCAATGCACGCGATACATCTAACATTGATAGCTCTGAATTGTAGCTAAACATCGCTTTAGTAATATTTGGTGCACTGCAGTTACGATTCGCTTTCTCAGAACAAATAAGCCTAAATAAATAAGTGAACAAGCCAAAATTTCTTTGTTTCTTTTCTCACTCTCGCGATTTTCTCCAAAATGGAGCATAAACGAGCAAATCTCTAAAGGACGTTTTTTTCTTAGTTTGTCGGTCCCCTGCATGGTTTCCTGTAGTTTTGACATTTAGATTTGGTATACCCTGCTAAATATGGACGATTATACTTTGTATAAAATACAATATCTTATATTGTATTTATATATATATTTACAATTTTCTTCTACAATAATACATGCATAATATTGTAAACACTACAGATATTTCCCTTGGAACAGACGTAGAAGAACTAGTCTTAGAGTTATTTACTTTAGTAAATGAAAAGAATGAGTTATTTAGACGACAAGCCGAATTAATGTTACTCCGAAGACAGCAGAGATTAGAAGAAGAACATGCTGAAGTGGAATACCAAATTCGATGCTTAATGGCACAAAATGAATCAACTAAAACGGATTTTGATAAACAAAGAGAAGAAGCGTTGATACAAAGGTTTAAGTTCAGGCCTTTTTTCTTTTTTTTTTTAACAGCCATTCGTAAATGATAAAAAAAAAGTGCAATGAAAGCTTAATATTTTTATCGATAGATTGATAGAAATTGTTGAAAGACGAAATGAAATTGTTGACTGCTTGGAGATGGATCGTCGCAGAGAAATAGAAGAAGATCGGAGTATACATCGTCACATGGACTTATTTGCTGGCAAGTACAAGTATAATGAAATGAAAGTACCTATTACTGACCTATCTTAATAAAGAAAATTACATTGTTCATTGTTTAATAGCTAAAAATAAAAACGATTTATCATGCAATGATATGGATACAACCGAAAAGAAGAAAAGAAAACAAAACAAATTAAAGGAGAAAATAAAAGAGAAGAGACTGAAAAGAATATTGAAGAAGGATGTTGATAAGGATGTAGATGAAATGGAGTTGACACTAAAACGTCATACTAAGCGAAAATGGTTTTAATTTATTTCGATACTTTACTTTTAATTACTTTAATATTCCAATCGAATACTTTAAGTAAACGTTACTGTGTGTAACTCGCTAGAAAATGCTACCTCGAATTTCTGATTCAAAGATTCTTTAAAATAACGTTCCAAATGAAAGTACGTGCCTATGATTGCACACGGAGCGATATCTCGAAATGTTCGATCTAATAAATTTTTATTTAGATAAGATTGTATATTCTTTATGTATATCATCATGTATACTGTTTGTATAAAATTATCAATCTAAATAAAATTATCAAACAATCTGAAAATGAAAACATGATCGAATGAAACAGCAGCTGTTATTATTAAACGACTCAACTTTGGCATCGTTTAGATACAGCCACAATAACGAAGGATTCTTCGCATAAACGTTTACGTACATTTGTTGTGCGTTTGGTTTCGAGAAAAAGGTAATATTACGTTTACTGTTGTAGACGAAAGAGTACTATGTCGTTTATATTATGAGTATTATGTAACGTCAGACATTTAGGTTTTAGTAGTTGTATTAACGAAAAACTTTATTTCCAAACGTTTTATTACAACAAAAATTAGAAATGTGTATCAATTCGTATGCGCGCGATCAAGAGATATTATGGATTATGCATACCATTTTGAAAACGTTGAATCGATTGTTTTATAGAATTAAGCAGAGGTTATAGAAAAACACTTGTCTCGGACACTTAATCTTTCGTTTTAGCATTCAAGCGATGCGTTTTGATAGTCATAAATCATTTCACGTCATTATACAATATCTTGAAAATGAAGGGATAAAAAATTGATATACTTTTCGAAGTTTGTTCGTTGAAACCTGAAGCGATTCTTTAAAACAGAAAGAAATTCTCGTTCTTTGTATAGTCACTGTTGGAAATATAGCGATGTCTTAAATTTAGTGAAGCGGTAAATGTCATATATTTTGATCGTTGCAACGACGACTTCAAAAATTTTGGGTGAAATAATAGAAGGACGTTAAAAGTTACTGCTGTAGGATCAATCAATACCGTCTATGATACTATAATTTATGACTTCGCTATTTCCCTATCAACGGAAATACAGGGTGAGTCAGTACAAACTATCATCTGGAATCTATTCACTTTATCTATTCACTTTATCTATTCACTTTATCAAAAATTGTTTGAAATGAAATAGATTATTGTATTTAAGGGGTCTGGTCAAACGAATATATTTTGTTTTTTTTTTCTAACTATATTTTCTAAAGTATTAAAGTGACCTTGAGCTTTTTAAATGACACCGCATATTTTTTACAACATTAATCGATCCAGTTGGATATTCTCTAGAAAAAGATATTAAACTATTTATACCGAAAAACTATTAGTTTAGCAGATATTTTAACTTTAATTTCTGAGAATTAGTATATGAAAGGTAAGGGAGGACGCGAAGCGGTATTCTTGTACAATATTTACCTAGTCTTGATCTTTCATACGTTAATTTTGATAGCATCTCGGCAAGGTATAAAAAAAAGTTCACAAATTTTTAACACTTCTGTATGAAATTCAAGACTATTTGATTTAAAATATTCTACCTATTTGAGAGAGGAAATAGAAATTTTAAAGCTTCCTATATTAAGCCCTTTTTCTAAAAATACCTTTAAATTGTAAAATCGATCAAAACATCTTACATCATCCACAGATATATTTTTAAAAGCAAGAAATGTTAGAATTTTCAATTTCTTCGCAGGCCGGCGGCTACATAGCTCCCCATACTATTTTAATATCACATGCGACATTATCGGTTCAGTATAGAATAAGATACCAGCGCTATTTACGAAGGAATGGCAGGAATAATAATTAAATCAGTGATTGATATATTCATAATCAAGATCGATCTATATTCTATCAGAGAGGAAATGAGGAAATGCTCACGTCCGTGGTTCAAGTTGCTTCACAGTACAGGTGCTGCACCATACGGCCAAGTACTGAGTTTAAATAAAATTAGCATGTGCAAGAACTTATAAATTAGGGATTGTATATATGTATATATAAAACTAGAGAAAGTAGATATGAACTTTTTTCCATAGAACCGTACAATTAAATAGGTTCTTGTAGCGTGGAACTCAATACTCAGCTCGTGTCTATGCTAGTATGCAAGCAAACAGGGCAGATCCCTAAATGTTATAGGTTCTTGTACATGCTAATGTCAAGTAAACTTAGCATTTGGTCGCATAGTGCAGCATCTGTACTATGATACAACACTAGATGTACGGGCGTGAGCACTCTCATTTCCTCTGTTACTTTTAATCTCATCGCACGCGTATCTGTGCCTTTAGAACGACGATGTCTCTAATGATGGTCAACCGCCGTCCAATCATTTATGACCTTTATGTCATAGGGCATTTAGGCTCTAGAACATATTAAGTTACAAATTTTTATTAAATTGTGTACGAAAACTTGAATAAGCCATTAAATCAATTTCAAATAATAGAATATATTTTTTCATTTTTAAAAATGCTTTCATTAAAGAATTGGATATAAAATAAAAATTTATTTGTAATAATTGGATGATATAAATAGCCTTTTGCACTTAAAAAATGATTATTTAAGAATTATTATTTGAATTTAAATTTATAGTTTAAAAATGTTAGGAATCGGAAAATAAAATAAAGAATCAAATTTTATTCCCCACTAATGAATAAGTAGTACGCAATCTGCAATATACTTTGATATTTCCTTTCAATCCTACTATTACTTTGTGTATAATTCAAAGTTTTCTCATTCGTTACGACAATTTGAGATGTTAATGTACGTATTTTTTCTTCCGATTCATTTGTTGTTTTTTTATATACATTTTCATTCACCTTTAACGTATTTATCTCAAGGCGAAGTTCGTTGCGTTCTTTCAAAATTTCTGCATTACTTGTAAATTAGATAATGCATTATTATTCTCTTATACCAACTCTAACACAAATCAGAGAACTTACTGTCTCAGGAACAGTGCTAGGACCTAGGGAGTAGGATCAAACTCAGATGTACCCTCGTTTATGGATGTACTTACATAGTTATCGGCTCCACTAAATATTAAAATTAATACGATAATAATGAAAATATACACGTTTTAAGTTTATCTTATAATTTATAATTTTTACATCTCGTCTGTGCTAACTCTAACAGTAAACTGCTAATAGATTAAATTTGTTGCCTGTAAAGCATAATTTGTAAAATTATGAAAATAAGAATTAATTATTACAAACTTTTCTGTTCCATATTACATAAATGTATTATTAATATTTCACATCTTATAAACAGATCTTATAACATATTCGCTATTAATTTACAACCTAACCTCTTTCAGAATTTTTATGATATTTCGCAAACATGACATCGTTTTTGAAAAGCCTTAATGGATTTCAACTGTTTAGTAGACACTTAAAACAAAGGTATTAGAATTACTAGAATTATTAGAATAGAACTAGTTAGAATAATATATTTATACTTGTAATAACTTACTTTAATGTTTTTGTAAAATAAATTAGTTTTTACTGGTACAATTATTTTAGCCTCAACATGATATCTGTTCCTGCTCGTGGTAAATTACAAAATCCTCCACCAAAGAAACGTCACCCACAGTGGCTACCAAAACCAACACGTATAGTATGTATTTGAAATAGATAAATAACATTTTTATTTTTTACTGTTTCGCATATACTCTATATTGTCATTTTTCATATTAGCGTTATAATGAAGAACTTTCTCCAGAAAACAAAGAATTTCTCTCTGAATTTGTATCAGCCAATAATGGTCTGCTCGGTGCACAAAAATCTCCATTAAATGCAGAACTTGTTCAGTCAGCAACATGGACTCCAAACTCTAAACGTACTGGTTTAATTGGGAAAAAGATAGGAGTATATCCAATGTGGCTGAAAAATGGTAAAAAAGTAACGACAACGCTAATACAGGTATTTTCTAATATAGTAAATATACTATAATAATAATCATATGAAATACATTTTGATTTCATATAAACTCATATATCTAATTTCTTAATAGATTGTAGATAATGAAGTTATAAAATATATGCCACCTGAAGAATTCAATCCAGTTAAGCGCACTAAACATTTACAACCTAAAGTAAAAAATGGTTGCCTCGTATTAGGTGCAGTAAATATCGATCCGCAGCTAGTATGTCATATTTCCTATATCTCTTAATATTTATCTAAGTTTCCTGAATATAATGTTTGTATTATCAATTTGTACAGCTTACTAAGGAATATTATGGAATATTTAATGCAGCTGGAGTTACACCAAAAAAAATATTAATGAGATTTGTAGTTTCACCAAATGCTGCTCTTCAACCAGGAACTCCTTTGTGTGCAGCTCATTTTAAACCAGGAGAATTTATTGATATACGAGGAAAAACGTAAATCTCATTTACTAGTATTCTCTTTTTTATACATGATATGTATAATATGTAATCCATTGCATTGTTCTTTAAAAACATAGTATAGATCGTGGTTTTCAAGGTGTCATGAAAAGGTGGGGCTTTAAAGGTATGCCTGCTTCTCATGGTGTAACAAAAACACATAGAAGACCAGGCAATATAGGCTCAGGAGGAACAAAGGCTAGGGTAATGCCAGGTACTAAAATGCCTGGACATATGGGAAATCGTTGGCGTATTCTCAAAGGTGTAAAGGTAATTCATCATTTTTACTTAGCATACATCTATTACATTTATGATCTATTATTCGTCTTTCTTTTGGTTGCAAATATAGTAATTTAAAAAGACATTCTTTTAATATATTTATTACTTTTTGTTATTGTGAAATATTATATATGATACAAGTAAAACAACAATTCAAAATACGGTATAATCTTTTTTCTTATTATTTTTTTTTATGTATCACAATATATTAAACAGTACAATTGAATCTTTATTTTTCCATCGAACCACATAATTTGTTTTGTTTTCAATTGTAGAATTAGAGTGAATGATCAAGATGATCTATCAGTATAATAACTATATCAAATTATTGTTTATACATATACTTTATATATGAACACTATTTGTTGTAAATATTTTTTTCAAGTTTTATACAAAGATAGTGCATTTTTTTTTTGTAGTTTTACAAAAAAAATATTCGTGAAGTTGAAGATCTATAACTACAAGAATATACTCAATTTTTTCATTTATCTTAAATAAAATTAGTTAAAAATTATGCATAGCATTTCAGCTCAATCTTTTGTAACTCTCATGTAAGGAATCCAGAATTGCTTTCCATATAAAATGTGTTTAGTATAGAAGTAAGATACATTGAATTCTGAAATGTTTATATGAAATATTTGAGAATGTAGATATTTATGATGAAACATTTGTAACTTATCTCCTTACATCATTCAGTAGTTACAAAACGTCAATTCTTTAAAACTATATTACTTTTGAAAGGAAGATACATTATACAGCAGTGGCACTTTAAAATTATTTTACAACAGCTAGTGAAAAACATATATTCACAATTAGTCAAACTTATATAATTCATTTATCATTTATTTTAAAATTATAGTTTGTAATGTAAATAATATAGGAAATTTGCAAGAATGATAAATTGTGCTAGGAATATACCAACGTCATAACGTTACACAATGTGTAATAACTTTTTCCCTTAACACTCTGATATTAGAGCGTATGAAAGATATTAGCAAAAAATGAAAGAACTATTAGTTATTAATAATAGTTATTAATCTAACGGAAACTCTCAAACATAGAATTAAAAAGTTTAATTAATTTCCTTATAGCATTATTCAAAGACATGCCCCAGTTATATGACTATACACAAAAATTTTACAATTATTTTAGATCACCAAGAATTATAAATAATAGAATAATATTAATCTGTCGCAATTGCAATAGCAATAATTGTAAATAAATTTGTTGTTAAGATCCACTTTTTAGAAAGAATCCATCAGAATTAGATTAATAAATAATTACAGCGATGTAAATATGTTGAAAGATTATTAACAATTATATGTAATGGCTTCAGATCACTGTTAAACTTTTGTGTGTATGTTGCAGATACTACGAATAAACACTAAATATAATGTAATTTGGGTATTAGGTCATAACGTCCCAGGAGAGGTAAATACCATGTGTTATTTGTATGATACGATTTTACCTACTAAAAAAAGTACGTCACCACATTTTCCTACATATTTACCGAATAATGAAAACACGAATGTACTTCCTGAAGAACTTTATGCGGATGATGTTCACCCATTTAGTAACCCCACTATTGAATATCAACCAAAATCGTAATTGTAATAACGTAGTAAATAAAAAAAGTACTTTATAATAAGAGGACATATTTTATGAAAATATTTAAATCTCTTCAAATTTCTAGATAACCTGCTTATTCACGCAATCGAGAGTCTAGGCAAAGATTAGCAATTAACGTTGCCGCGTTTATTAGACAGTTTTATTGTTTATCCTCTTCCCCTTACAGAAATAATTCATAGACGTGAATTAAGCTAATAAAGAGTAGTCAATTGACTTATTTATTTAGTAATCAATATTATTATAAATTTAACATGCCTAAAATATACACGAATTATTTTATAAATGTAACATCACTAACCAAGACTCATCACAAGTTAGAGTGGAGAGCAGCATGATCAAACAATAAAAAGGATCTTTTCCTCGTTGCTCTTCAATTTAGAGAGCAAGTTAATTAATTTACTAGAATAATTTAGTCAATATGATGCATGTCATTAGCTGCATTCGGTTAAGTACCGCTCCACCAATGATTTTAGTATGCGCAATCAGAAAGGGGAAAAAGCTAACATATAGTTCGTTAAAAGAATCAAAAAGAAAAGAACACAGATTCTTATCTCAATAAGAAACTCTTTTGCTCCACGGCTTTATCTTTGTTCTGTTCTAATTTCTCTTTTTCTGGGGGGGGGGGGGGAGGAAGAGGGCAAAACATTGGCCAGTCATAATTACAGTTTTAAATTTGCAAAACCAAACATGATCCTTGATTTGATAACGGCATATTGAAATTGCCACATAAGAATATAAAAGGGTAAGTAGAATGACTCCATAACAGAGTTTGTCGGGGGACGGCACGATCAGATAAGAAATAATAGAGGCCCTCTCAGAACTTAAAACCTTCGTTCGAAATGCTCGTCGTCTGATCGAATTCAAATGTTGATTCCACAACTTGTGGCTCCAGATTCGTATCATTTGTCTAAAAGAATCATAAATTATTTTTTCTGTGTTAGAAACATCATAATAAAATCTAATCATTAATTATGAAAATAGAATAAGTACATACTTCTTCTGAAAAGTATTGCTCAATAATTTCGTACGCTAATTTATAGATTTCTATGTTGTCGTGATTTTGCAATGATTCAATCTTATCCAAACCTACAAAAATTTACAAAAATACACAAATTTCATAATATAAATTAATATACTTCAAAATAATGTGTTGTACATGGCATTAAATGCTACAAGGGCTAACCTGAACATTCTTCAATCATATTGGCCAACTGTTCAACTTGTGGTCCAGCAAGTTTGAGCATATTGTGTATACCGTCTAAAACAACTTGTACAACTTGAGTATCTTTACAGTCAAGGAGATTACAGAAAGGTGCGATAACGCCTTCTTGTATCATCCGCGCAACCTGTTCTTCATTGCCACTTATTGTTAAATTGCTGATTGCCCACGCTGCTTCCTTTTGTGTTTGGAATTCACCCTGATAAAAAAGGTAAATATATAATGATAACATCGATAAAAGTTAACAAATTTCGATAATTTTAACAAAAATATCTTCTTACATTCATTAAATTGTGAATAATGAGAGGCAGTAATCCAGCATCTATAACTGCTTGAACCTGAGATTGATTGCCAGCAGTTACATTTGAAAGGAACCAAACTGCTTCTTTACAAATTTTCTCCCTCTGATGAGTTAATAAATTGGGAAAATATGAAAGTGCATCACAATTTAATACAATTTGCGTTTGTTCGTCTGTACCCGTTACAATATTGCCAACTGCTCTCAAAGCAGCCGTTTGCACCTTAACTTCTTTGTGCGAGAGAAGTGGTATAAGACGAGGCACTACACCACTATCTATAACCATTTGGATTTGTTCATTACCACCATCAGTCAAATAGCTCACTGCCCAAATTGTGTCGACAAGAATCTACAATTTATTTTGAATATAATAAAATTGTTTATAATAACTACATGTAATTACCAGTGTATTAAATGTCTAACTTACGTTGATATCTGTGTGATGAATAAGTACGTTAAGAGCAGGTAAAATTTCCTCAATAGTTTTAACAGGTGGCGGTGGGTCTTTATTCCTACATAAATTTACGATTACCCAAGTTACATTACGTAAAAAAGTAATTGGTATATCTGGCTTAATAAACGCTAACAATGGCTGTACAACACCAAGCTTGATAACATAATCCCTAGATAGAGGACCATCTCCAATAATATTTCCTACAATAAAAAAGATCATCAATACCACATGACAGTATTGTTTACTTTAATTTACCTACCTAAAGCCCATACAGCTTGTTCACAGACATTCTGTTGACTTGAAAGTAACAAATGCAAGAAGTGTGGAACTGCACCAGCAGCTACAACTGCTTGCGTCTGAGGTGAAGTTCCACTTGCAATGTTTGTTAAAGCCCATGCTGCTTCAAATTGCAGTGACGGACTGGAAAGAAAATTATATTAATATTTAATAATAATAAAGTTGTAAACGATAAAACCAAGCATTCATTGCCATTGAAAACGTAATATTATAAACGAACTTTTAAGAAAAACTATTATGTACGTATTTCATTCTATTCCTATTTTAAAAGAAAGACAATTAATGAAATTTCTAGACCTATAAAATCTTACACAACCAGTATATATAATTTTACTCTCACAAAAAATAATATATTAAGTAATATTATAAATTAGGATTATAATCAAGGTCATAATTAACACTTTGTATATACACAAAGTCATTCACTATCATACCAATTGTGTTGTTGAAGACATTTAACTAAAATTGGTAAAATGCCACTTTCAATTAATCGATCAATCGGTGGATTACGATCTGATGATAGTAACTTTCTTGCTTGTTGTACAGCTTGTAATTTAACAGCTGGATCTGAATTATCAGCTTTTGACACTAGTTCCTTTAAATCGATTTTTGATAAATCAATGTTATTTTTATCAATATCTTCTTCATCTGGAAAAGGATGTTGTTACATCACCAACACTTAATATTCTTTCTTTTAAAAATTTTTACCTATTAAATCCGTAATAGGCACATTTCTTCGTTTCTGTAAAGTCTCATCACGTTTGTTTTTACGTAACTCCACTGTTGCCTCATTTCTTCTTCTTCTCATTTCCTGAAATATATGATATATTGCCAGTTAAAAGTTATTAAATCAACTGCTGTGTGTCGCATTTCAATATCTTTAAAATGCAAATATACTTTAAAAAGAAGATATAGATTAAGTACATTTTCATTATAGAAAAATAGCATAATTACTGTAATATTGTGTTTTATGCTTTAAAAATTAAGAAATATGTATTATGATGATTTTACCAATCTATATTGAAATAAGATTGAAATATTAAACAATGAAAATGTTTCTGTTTTGTACAATGTAATAAAACATGTAACAATCATACAATACATAGAAACATTTTGTGTTCTTTAATAATAATGCATGAATTTCTGGAAGTGATATTTATTCGACAATTTTTAAAGTTTTAATATATATTTAGTATCATAACCGAAAATACTATAATAACTTCAAAATCTAAACAAAACATCTAACAAATCTATAACAAAAAAAAAAAAATGTACTATAAAGAACAAAGTATATTTATGTTTGTAAATTTTACTTACCTACAAATACAACAATAATAGAATATGTATCTTTCAATAGAATTTTTTTAAACCAATACAATTTTATTAAAAAATTTTATGACAAATTTAGTTGAATTTCAAAACATTTTTACTATTTGGAAATAGTCCAATATACCAATTTCTTTTAAATGAGATAAACTGAAATATCACGTACATTCTACAGAACCTCAATATTTCTAATTGCAATGAAAAGATACATAAAAGCATTATTTATCTCAAGGATATAATGAGATTACATAGTAAGTTATTAATAACTTACTCATAAGGATTTAAACAAATAGTCAAAATAAAATAACTCGACTTTATATTTCTCATAATATATTTTTTATAATTTGTTCAGGTCTATCTTTGATAGTGCTATATTTGACGTTAATGTAACGATACTGTCTACTTGTTTCGGAATAGTACGATTCTATTCAAAATACGATACTGCGGTATTTGATAAAGTTATATTAACAATATTGATGCATCTTATGCTAGCTGAATATACAGAAACATGCAGAGATCAATCCATTATATGGGGCAACAAAGTATGCAAATATATTGCAGAAATTTGAAAAAAAAAAAACCAGCACCCATAATAATCTTGGATTTATCCGGTCAGTACGACAGCCGAAGTTTCCAGACGCACAACGTATCTGCGCACAATGATGAACACACCGGATACTCACTTCTTGATCTTTGCCTTTGTACTTAAAAACCATCATTCGATTCTTGCTTAGCATTTCCGCCGCCATTTTTTCAATAACTAAATCGTTCGTACTCGCTTATATTGATATGTGCCGGCACCCGGATACCCGTGACCACGGACTACTGCGAAAAATTCTGTATCCGTGTTACTGTGGTCGATTTACTTCGACAGCTGCATACCGTTGCGCGACAGCCTTAATGTACATCAATATGCAATGGAATAATAATATATAACACTCGTACTCTCTTGGATCTCGATCGACCATCAAATATTCTTTCTTATTCTTAGTCACGTTTTCTCAGCACAAACGCAACGTTTCTGCCATTTCCGAAAAGAACATCGGAAATGAGCAAGGTGGCGCTTCAGAAGACGCGTGTGTTTTCACCACGGTTTTCACTATATAACCTGCTAGTGATCTATTTTCTTTAAAAATGTTTCGTAATATTGCAGGTTTAATATGGTTATCATCAGCTAAGATGCGAGTAACACAGTAACTTTGCTACATTTTTTCAAATATATATGTACATATATTTAATTTGAAAATCATTAAACATTTTATATATACATGTATAAACATAGAAATTTTTCAAATTCGCTCTTAAAGATAACAAGTAGTTTCAACATGAACAAATATGAATTAAAGTTTTTTCTGCCAATTTATTTTTCAATAGATTACTTTATGTGTAATATTAGTTTATAAAACATAAAACATATAAAAGAATATTTTATAGCTTCTGTTAAGAAATAATAATCATTTGTTGTGAAAAATAAAATTATACACATGTTTAATTATTTTGAATTAATCTATTAATATCTGTTTTGAATTTTCGCATAGTTACGTGAATAATAATTTAAAACTGCAAATGAAAGAAGTTCTTACATAATGTGTATGAAAAAATATACTCGTATTCTTTTATTCAATTACAGACGAGAGAAATAGGAAGAGAGTGAAAGTTAGTTTAATTTATTGAACAATTTAGTTTATTATGGTTATAATATAAAAAAAAAATTAAATAAATATTCAAATGAAAAAGAAATGTCTTCAATAAACAGTGAGCACTATTTATTTTATTGTTACCGTAATTTAACCAACTTTACATTCAGAATAAAAATCACTAACTATTTTTAATAGTGATTTTCTTTATGGAGATATTATTCACTGTTTTTATAGTAAATGTATTTACAATATATTATATTTTGATATAAATAATATCCTTTAAATTACTATATTCTACTATTTATTCAAATTTTCATAGTTATATATTTATTTCCATTTAAAATTGTTTGATTAAATGAAATATTCCTATCAAGTGAAGGATATAGTAAATGCATAGAACATTTATTTGGCTAATAACAATCTACCTGCACTGTATTGTGCTTACTGTTTGTGCTTACACTAGGCGCTATAAACTTCTGTAGTGATAAGAAAACTGCTGTTTGGAGTGTAAAATGTTTTTTTTTGAAAAGCATCAATGAAACGGAAGAATTTTAAGAATGTTATATGTGTACGTTTAAATAAATCGGTAATGATCTTACTGCGTTATGTTTTTATAAAGGTATGCGTACTTTTATCATTATATATTCCCTCCCAAAAAATGTTGCTTACTGTCAGTTTCAAAGAACTGTATGTACTAAAAAAGTACATTCATTTTTTACAATACTCAACATTATTGTATATTTTAATGCCATACTCATTATAACATTGTTTTATATATATTATCTTTATTATTGCTGTTAAATTATTAGAAAAGTAGATAACCTTCAAATGTATTTAAAAAACTTGACATTCTCCTACAGTATTGACTATTTTATGTATAATAATTTTTAATTTCTATAAAGTTCAGAAAATGAAAAAAACCTATAATAAAGGATAATAAATAAAATATAAAATTTAGAGACTAATTTTTATGTGTAAAATGGATTTTATTCTGTTTTTACATGTATGTATATGTATATATATATATATAAAAATAATTTTTAGAGATATAGTTATGAACACAACATTAAGTTCAGTCGAGAGTGGCGGTGATAAACATCTACCAGAGACAACTGTACAAAGCATAGCGCAGAATTTAACTACTATGCAAAATATACAAAATGTGCAAAGTGTTGTTCAAAGTAACATACAAAATATTCAGTCAACACAGACTATAGTGGGATCAGCTGGTGGTACATCTACTAGTCTTATAGGAAAATCAATGTCAATGGATACAAACTCAAAATTACCTGTAATGAAACCTGTAGTTCCCTGCTGTACCACTTCAACTTCAGAAACAAACAAGATAACAACAACGGTAGAAAAAAACTTTTTATTTACATTTAAATACATTATTTTGTTTTAAAATCTTAATAGATATCATTGATCATGGTTTTGTAGATCTGCTCAGTGGGCTCCTCGGTAAGGTTAATTCCTCCAGGTATGATAAATACAGTGGAACGTCAAAATCAACCACAGGCTCAGCAGCTATTACAACAGACACAACAGGTTACAAATATGCCAGCAACTTATCATGTACCACGAGGGCCAGCTGCAGTTGCCAATATTTCCGCCCCAAGATCGACAGTGGCTACCCCGATTGTTAGAGCAAATACAGGACAAGCTATACCTACCACAAGATCAGGGTATATATGCATATATATGTAAAGGTTGTTCAGAAAGTTCGTGTCGATTTTTGGCAGGTGGTATTAGGACAGGTCTAAATATATCAGAAAGATTAAAAACAAATAACATGTGTACATATCCTAAAAAGTGATATTACGGGCATCTTTAGAAAAAAGTTCGGTTAGGATACATTAATTTTTATTAATTTTATAAGCTCTTAAATATGGAAGGAAACAAAGTGCATTATAGGCATTTGATGCTTTTCTTTACCAAAAATCTTATCTTCAAAAATACCACACAAGCAGCAAGCAAGATATGTGCTGTTTATGGTGACGGTGCTATAGCTGAAAAAATTGTGGAAGTGGATTTCAACCTTAAAGATCAAGAACGTCCGGGTGGGCCTTCCGCCACTGATGAAGATTAGATCAAATCATTGATCAAGGATAATCCACGCTATATAACACATGAATTAGCAGAAATGTTAAAAACATCAATATCCAGAATTTAACAGAGAAAAATCTGATGAATCACATTTCCATTTGCGACTCGCTGTATAAACGCAAGAAGGAGACATCATTTTTGATGATGGGGAATGAAAAATGTATTATTTATAATAATGTTGAGTGGAAAAGATCTTGAGGAAATTGAAATAAATCTTTAGCCATCCCAAAAGCCGGTCTTCATCTAGCTCTGTGTCTAGTTGAACTGAAAATGAATACTGTATTATGAACTTCTACCAAAGAGCCAAACGATAAATTTGGGAAACTAATTAGACGAATTAAAGACGGCAATTGAACAAAAACGTCCAGAAGTAGCGAATCGGAAGGGCGTCGTGTTTTATCATGACAATGCACGGCCTCGTATACCTTTGACTGCTCCACAAAGCTGTTGAAGCTTAGTTGGGACGTGCTGCTCCACCTACCGTATTCACCAGACATTCCACCCTCAAATTTTTATCTATTTAGGTCATTACAAAATTCCCTTAACATGTTGACGCCGGCGTGCACCATCGGTGGGTCACAAGTGTCGGTCCCGTGAGGCGGCATGGATTCGGCGCCGCCTCACAGAGAAAACCCTGAATATCGGCGCCGGCGTCAACGTGTTAATGGCAAAAGCTTTAATCCTTTGGTTGACATAAGAAATCGAAAAACTTGAGAGATTCTGAAAGGTTGAAATATGCAAGTTGCGTGAAAGATGGAGAGAAGTTGTGAAATGAAATGGCACCTATATCATTCAATAAATGTATATCGAAATTTATTGCCACCTTTGAATTTTCCTTAAAAATCGAAATGAACTTTTCGGACAACCGGAAATTTATGTTATAAAAATTTATATCCTTTAATTATATAACTAAACATTAAATATTTCAGGGTAAGTATAACAGGTAAATAGAGTTTACTTTAAGTATTTAGTAAAATATTAAACCGATAACCATTATACCATGAAATAATACAAAAATCCATACCATCTTTTGCATTTCCTAGAATAAATACAGCTATTTCAAGTTCTCAGTGGCAACCTAAAACAACATCAGTGGTATATGCGCAACCACAAAGGCATCCCATACCTCCAGTTAGCCGAATTTCAAGACCACCATCAACAGTGTATGCCAGTCAACAGCCTCGTTTAATTACACCTTCAGGCCAAGGAAGATCTGTACAAGCCACAATGGTCACTGGAGTTTCTGGTACTCCGTCCAGATTAATAGCACCAGTTCTTCAAGCGAACAATAGTATTACAAGATTGCCGGTTACGCAAAGCAGACCAGCTGCTCCTCAAATATCAAATATATCACAAACTACACAACCCAGCAGACCTTCGGCTCAAACTATTCAAGTAAGTTATTACTCATTGTAATCAATAAAGTGAAGTTGTAAAATAATATTGGTAAAATAAATAATGTTCATTTTGTATTCATATCATAGCCTAATCAGTCAAATAGACCTCTAAGTACCACAGGTATTGTAAATCGTATAGCTGTATCAGCACCTGTAGTTGGAGCTACAAATAGAGTAACTGCTTCAGCTTCAGTGTCTGTTCAGCCAACAGTTGGAAGGCAATTATCAATTAATACTGTTGCTACTCCATCAACTGGAACTGTTAGTAGAATTGTAATTCCTTCTCAACAAGTAAGTGCAAAGGTATTTACACATTACACATATCACATATGATGTAAGATATATTTTATTAGTGCTTTGGATATTAATCAGCATTGATTATATAATAGGTGCAACAACAGCAGCAGCAACAGCAACAGCAGCCACAATCACAGTCACAAACAATACCACGTGTTGTTCAAACAGTAACTTCTTTGTCAGGCCTTAACACAGTATCACGTGTAATTGCTACAACAGCAAGTACATCAAATACAACAAGAATATCACAGCCTACATCGACTACTGTTGCTAGAATTACTGGAATGTCTTTGCATCCTTTACCTTTAGCATCAGCAAGAGTTACATCAGCACCTGCTAAAACAGTACAGACACAAAGCATTGGACAAACTGTGCAAATCAAACCCAATCAACAATCTGGATTTCGGGTTTCTTCCGCCAGTAATGCAAATAATAACTCAAATTCAACGCCTTCTCAAACGGCTCAAGGGCAATATTTGCATCCGCCACATACTGCAACTTACTATTCTTTTGAACCCGCAGGTAATTTTCATTGTCTGTTGATGTGTTTTAATGTTTTCAAAGCAATATTTATTGAATAATATTGTGCAGGAACATATACCCAATACCGCCAAACTCCAGTAAGGTTACTCGTCGAACCTGGGTACGATGAACCTCACACTAAAACAAATGCATCTCCAAGACCAAGTATACTTCGAAAGAGAGATCATGACAATTCACCTATCAAAGGTATGAACAAAATAAGTTAAATAATGTTATATATGTGATGTTTTTTCATTTCGTATTCTTGTTTTTGATAAAAAAATTGATGAAATGGTTCCGAATTTTTAGGTGCGGCTAAGAATTTAGTTCCTGTACTGGCATCTTTACCTCCTGTTACAACATCCAGCCCACCGTGTTCGCCGAGAGGAGATCAAGATGGTGGAGGTTGTCAAAGTTCAGGATCTACTACAGTTTCAGCAACGTCATCACCTGGACTTGATGAGGAACCTGAACAATCCAGGATTACCATAAATCCAACAGTAGAAATGTCTCCCAGAAAAAAGCCTCGAAAGCAACAACTTACCGGAGTAGAATTAACGGAATCAAGGTGTACTGAAGAAGAAATGCAGTTTATTACAGAAGAAAGGATGAAAAAAGAGTTTAAAGAAGAATCGAAAGAAAAATTATCAGAAAAGAGACAAACTTCAAACACGCAATGTGATGTTATTAAATCTCCTACACAACAACCAACAGTTGCAATACGAACACGGCCTACTCCTAGTTTATTAGGTTTGTGGAAGGAATGCCCAGCGAAAATCACTATGAATATATGTTAAAAGAAGATAATTATTTTTGGTTTTACAGGGCCTTCATGGAAAAATAGATGCGGCAGTAGACTTCATCATTATAGAAGACCAAGCGAGGTTAGACCTCGTGAAGAAAGACGACCTACTGTTGCAGAAATAGCCCAACAGAAACATGTATTACAGAAATTAAATGGTTGGAAAGTATATCATCTTACAGCACAAATGGAAGATATTGCTGATCTTGAGAAACAAGTAAGTTTATAGTAGATTATGTTAATATTTATTTATGGTAATAAAATATATATTTTATGTAAATAATAACGTTTAAACAGTAATATCATAAACCGAAATTTGTATAGGTACATGAAAAACTGAAAACAACGTTAACCATGCTTGAATCACAGCAAAATGTCAGGAATAGACAAGATGATGGTCTTGAACGTGTAAATGAATTAATTAAAGGAAATATGCAACGTAGTAGCTTAATTAGCGAAGGAATGACCGAAGCACGCACGCAGCTTATTGCTATATTTCAACATAAAGGACCTATTACAGATATCTTACAACGGTGTGGCAATAAACGGGCTCAAAAAAAACGAGATAAATGAGTTATTGTCCAGATCGAGTTAACGTAAATATGTTCATAAGAAATTCTTGCGTGAGCAAGATTTAAGAGGACGTTATTTTTATCTGTATCACAGAATCTATATATTATAGGAACAAAATAAATGGTTTTATAAGTCTATAAGAGGACTATTATTAACTGCTTATAATTTTTCATTATATAAATTTATAACTTTCAACTTTAATATAATACGTACATATTATTCCTTTATTTTGTTTTATATATAGGTATATTCGGGCGTGCGTATATTCCTACATAGGTACACATTTATTCTTAACAAATATCTTGATACAACAACTCAAATATATAGTTACAAAGAATCGAATAAATAAATACTTCATGAAATATGAAATATACCATTAAACTATTTTGCCATATGGTAAAAACTTATATGTAAACATATATGAATGTATAGATGTTACCATGGAAATAATCTATCCTAAAGTCTTTACTTACCAACGATAATATCGGTATTCAGCTGTTTTTAATGGCTTTAATAATTTAAAGATTATTATATTAAACATGTGGTGGGGATATAGTCCAGCATTAGACATACAATTCGAAATTAATAAACATGAAACCAATTATCCAAGTGAATATCTCGAGATATTAATTGTAGGTGCTAATGATGCAAGACATATCTTGAAAACATTAGCATCATCTTATTTGTACAATGATCGCATTGTTATATATAATGTAGTCGAATCAACATTGGAACAAGTTGCTAGATCTATTCTCTTATTAAGTACTTGTTTAGAAACAAATTTGGGTACGTATATTTAGTCTCAAAATATACAGAGTAATTGTTTTGCTAATAGTAAAAAATTTTGTTTGTTTTAATACAAATACCAAAGGATTGCAAGAGGCAACTCGCTATTATTTAGAGATATTTGGAAATACATTAATAAGGCCTGCAACAGCTAAATATTTGATAAAATCATGCAATCAGTTGTCAAATATACCAACGAATACAATTGATTGTCCTTGGTTAAGCTTGGAACAGTTCAAGCATAAGGATAGAGATCAATTGCAAGCAATTTTTAAGTGAGTTTAAATAAGGAACTTTAAAACTGATTTTTCTTCATATTTTATAAGTTTCCATTGTTAATTGCATGTACATATTTTATAAGATTCTGGGCACATGCAGCATGTGACAATGTTCCTATTGTGGAGTATTGGGATCAAAGAGTTAGAAAATCATTAAAAACAAGATATGATTATCGGGAAGGCGTTTTTGATTGGGATTATCATATGATTTTAAAATCTAGAGGTATTTCAAACCTAACATTGCAGGAATATAGGTATGTTTATTAACTATTGGAAAATTTTGTCATATCAGCATACCTTTATAATTTATTTCCTATCTTAATATTAGATTTTGGAGAAATAATGGAATTGCATTCACTTGGTTAGAAGGTGAACCTGTTAGAAGTAATCCAACATTGTTAAACAATATTATACAATATGGTCCTGGGTTTGTACATTATACTTACTTAGGAGACATTACAAATGGTCCTTTCTTCACTTGGGCTTTACAGGAGAAAAGGGATGATAATATGTAAGCTGCATTCTAAATTTGTATTTTGTTGTGATACTATTGATATTACCATATTGAAAGTAATACAACACAATAATTATAGCAGGTATAGAGCAACTGATATAGCTGAGAGAGAAATTATGAAGCATATGTATGAAATTAGAACTGGAGGATCAATATGCCAAGAACTTATTGCATCGCATAGAGATTCTTCTATCCTAAATGGCACATTAGTAATTGAAATACCAAATAAAGAAATGGAACAGGAATCATGGGAAAAAGAGAAAAATAAATATAAGTGGAATGATATATCTTGGATAAATGTCAAAAATCATAAAGTATCATAGAGAATTATAAAATTATTACTTATTTACGAACCATAAAATACTGTGCAAAATTAATAAATTCAACAATCTGCATTATACTTTCAGATAATCTTCCATCCTATTACATTTTTATCAACTTCTAAACATAAAATGGCATATATTGATAGATTTGATTTCATTTGGATGGCTCATAACATGGTGAAACAATTACCTAATCTTGTACCATTACTAAAAAAAAAAGGAATCATGTTGGTGGAACTACCAAAATTCCTGGTAGACGTACGAAATGAAAATTTACAAAATTTTGTAAACGAATTAAAAAGCATGATGCACCATAATGGATTACATGAAATTAATGATATAAATTCTAATGAACATTATATTGCTGGATTTTCCAAATAAACAATTGAAGTTACGTTACTTTTTCTCCCGGTATCCGAAATCAATTAAAATAGAACTTCTTTAATATAATTTGTTTGAAGTTTTCAATGAAGTTAAATGCACATATGTAAATATATGTATGCGTATATACATACATATTTACAGATGCAATTACGATTTAATTTAATAACAAATTTTCACTTAGTTTCTAATTTAAAATATAGATATAAATGTATGATTTAATCAGTACTTCATAGAGCATTAACAAAATATCCATTATTAGGTCCGTAACAAGTAACGTGAAACGTAACATACAACGATACAAGTATACGTATGTATAAGTTGATATGAGCCTTTACAAAATTGGAAACTGAAGTAACCCATAAAAGAAAAATCACCAAACGTTACGTATAGTGAAAAATTAAACTAAACATGGTTATGAGAATCACCTAAAATCGCGGGAAACGCGTCTGTCCCTATTTAGAGACCCGCAGGATTCAGTTACAATTTGTTAACATTAAGATAAGAAATTGTTTATGGAACATCCAATAAATTTTTTTAAAAGTTTGCGCATAATATGCGTTGATTTCTGTGGACTGATAAAAAATAAGTGTCGTTTCTCTAAGAAATAAGGTACCGCTTGAAAATCGGCCATCGCAGCTATTTTCAGCAATAATGAAAATTGTTTTCTGTACATGAGCCCTTTATACACAAGTTCTAAAGTTTATATTGTGTAAAACGCTGAAGAGGTATATGAGGTTTCATGTCACCGAATTACTGTCTCCTTCGATAGACGAAGATGCTAAATTAGTTGGAAAACAATGAATACTATCAACAGAGTAAATAGCAAGGTGGGCATAACAATTGAATCAAGATTTGACGAATTGGACAGAAATTTGGGAACAACCTGCAGTAACTTTAAAAATGACCCAAAGGACTTCAGTATCAATTTTAGTAAAACTTCACCTGGTAGAAGTCGGTATGGCAGAACAATAAAACCCAAGTCTCCTAAGAATGAGGTTGCCACTTCCTCAAAGGCATGTTATGCCTCTTAAGATCAATTACAATCTTTCTGATTAAAGATCAATACTATTCTTAACAAACTATGGTACTATATGTAGCTTTCATTAATGTTTTACTGTATAATTCTTATTCGTATGTGTATTTATTTATTATATGGTATAATAAACAATAATTGTTTAATTATTACCATATAATAAATAAATGTATGCATATTTATAATCTTATATAGTTATGTACATTAATTGTCTTCTTTTTCAATTGCCATCATATTTCTTTTAATCAAATATATTAATAGAAATATGTATATATGTGTTTAGTAGCATATGATATAACATTAATATATGTAACTTGTAGAATTCTAAAATGCCAAGGAATCGTAAATATCAAAATTCACCAGATAGTAGTAACGATAGTACAGATGAAAATAATACAGTTAACGATATGGATGATACAAGTGATTCTTCTACTAGTTTAAGTATTATGGAGGATACTACTCCAAAATTGGTTGATTCTCCTATACAGTGTAATTGGATATTAGGTCAATTAGCATGGGCCAGAGTTGGTAATTTTCCTTTTTGGCCTTGTGTTATAACACTTGATCCAGTTCTAATGGTATATCATAGATTAAAAGGTAAGTTTTTGTTCACAAATTTATTAGAATAATTAGAGAGATTGCTCATAAACATATGTTTTGCTCAATAGTATTTTGTTCTATTTTATGTTCTTCTCTATCATTTGAATATAATCTTTGATTAAATATTGAGCATTATCATTTTTAAAAAAGCATCTATGTATTATTTGTAACAAGTTACCTACAAAAAAATGTTTTTTCTTTAAATCGTCTTTGTTAGTATTTTAAATGTAGCAATTTTATGGTAACTGGTACAATTCACATGAAATATATTTATATATATATATATATATGTATATACGTATATTTGTTTGACCAGCTACTGCCAGATCACAAACGCTAATGATACATGTCCAATACTTTGGCGATAAAGGACGTCACAGTTGGGTTTCATCAAACTCTATGATTCCATTTACAAATCTTGCAGACTTTAAAAAATTATCAGAATCAATAACTGCAGAAGTAAAGAAGAGAGATGCTAAATATGCTGCAGCATTTATTGTTAAGCCTGGTATAAAGTCAAAATGGGAAAGTGCGATCGAAGAAGCTATGGAAGTTGAATCAATGAGTAATGATGATAGAGCACATGTTTTTAAACCGAAGGAAAAAAGTATAAGAAATAAGTCATCTAAAATATCAGAGGAAAAGGATAAAGCTAATAAAAGAAAAAACTCAAGTGATTCAAATGGTCCTGATTTTAAACGTGTTAGGCAAGATAATGTATGCATATGTGAAATGGAACAATTACATATTATTAATATTATAGTTTCACAAATATTTATATTGAATAATTCCGCAGGTATATGAAGTAGATAAAGAGAAAACAGATGGAACTAAACAAAAAATGCTTAAATACATTGAGAATGGTAAAAATCATTCGAAACTTAATTCAGATACTCCTCCGTTATCTCCTTTAAGTCAAAGAGATTCCAATGACGAAATCTCTCTCGTGCAAAAGGTTGAATTTCGTACTGAAGAGGATGTAGATGGTGTCTTTGAAGTTTATTACGAACGGAATCGAGATATGTTAGAAGACGAATATCCGGATGCGTCGGAACACGATATTAGGAAATATTTAAAAAAGACTTGGGATAATATGAATTCTTCTTTTCGCAAAAAATATCGATCATATGTAACATCAGACACTACTAGTGCTCATACAAAAGAAAATTCATTAAACAACGAAGACGACTTATTATTAGAAATGAATGGAAGTGTTAAAGATAATAAAAGGTCAAGAATTAAAGTTGAAAAGGAAGAGATAAGTGTTTCAGAAACGAAAAGAAATAGACCTTATAATCTTTTTAAAGGAACAAAGCAAGAGAAAGTTTGTCAAATATGTGAAAAAACTGGGAAGTTAACTAGGTGTAAAGGTCCTTGTTATTCATATTTTCACCTTTCTTGTGTAAAACCAGGAGAATCTAGTCCGGAGCATTCTGTTGATGAGAATGTAATGGATGATAAAATTCTCGATGATATAAATGAGATTAAACAAAGCAATACTGATAATGATGAGAATAATGGTACAGCGAATTATCAATTACACCTTTGATATTTTGCATGATGTTAACATTTACTCAAACTGAATATTATTCTTAATTTCAGGTAAATCAGAAGAGCAAGAGGACGAGTTCTTTAAATGTATCGATTGCTTATCAGGTGTAGCACCTGCTTGCTTTATATGTAACGAAAGAGAAGGAGATAGAATAAGATGTTCTGTGTTAGCTTGTGGAAAACATTATCATTCGTCTTGTTTGAAATCGTGGCCACAGGTAGATTATAGTGGATGCGTGTTCTGACGAAATGTCGTACTGACAAACTCAGTATGACACAGTAATCAAATATATAAGTATGTATATATATATATATATATATATATATATATATATATTTTTCTCTCGTCTTCAGAAGTTTCATTCATCAGAATACGCATCCACTGTAATGATAGTATAATGTTCAATAATAGATATTTAACATCATATGTAACGTTATTATATATTACTTATAAATATATTACTTATTTTATTTTCTCATTAGTCTCATTGGCAAGGAGGCCGCTTAACTTGCCCATATCATGTATGTCATACATGCAGTTCAGACAACCCTCAAGATAGTCATTCGAGAGCTCCAAACGAGAAACTAGCACGATGCGTTCGTTGTCCTTCATCCTACCATACATCTACGTCTTGTTTACCTGCTGGTTCGGTAATTTTAACCGGCAGCCAAATAGTTTGTCCGAAGCATTACCAAGCTCCACAACCTCCAGTAAACGCGGCATGGTGCTTTTTATGTACAAGAGGTGGAAGTCTTATCTGTTGCGATACATGTCCAACGTCATTTCATTTGGAATGTTTAGGTAACTATTTTTAAAGTGAATACAATAGTTATAGAATAGTAATATTATTGATAGCAAGTCGCAAATATGTATATAATTATTGTATGTAAATATTGATATTAGTAGAGTGAGATAGTGAAAATAGTTAAAAGAATAATTGAGATATAATAAATGGATTTTATATTTAATGATAATTTTAGGTATTGATGCTCCGGATGGTGCATTTATTTGTGAAGATTGTGAAACAGGCAGATTGCCTCTGTATGGAGAAGTTGTATGGGTTAAACTTGGTAATTACCGTTGGTGGCCATCTCGTATTTGTTATCCTCATGAAATTCCTGAAAATATAGAAGCTATACCTCACAGTCCTGGTAAATTTTGCGTAATGTTTTTAGGATCAAATAATTATCATTGGATTCATAGGTAAGTAATATACTTAATTATTGTTTAAATTAGATTAAATATGAAGAAAGATATTTAACAACGGTAGTTGTCTTTTTATTTATAGAGGACGCGCTTTTCTTTATCAAGATGGTGATGCAAACATAAAACCACCAATTGGGAAAAAAAATAGGGATGATACTTATCGTAAAGCATTAGAAGAAGCCAATGAGATTCATCAGCGTTTAAAGATCGAAAGAGCTGCAGCTAAAGACCATGGACCAAGAGGATTGAAACCTCCACATTATGTCAAATTAAAGGTATTTCATGTGTACGCAGGCGTACTTTGTGCGTATGTAAACGCTAGTGCATGAATACTATCAGATATAATGTATAAATCTATGACTTATATCTATTTCTAGATGAATAAACCGGTTGGCAACGTAAAGCCAGCAGAGGTTGAAAGCATCGTTGCGTGCGATTGTGATGCAGAATGGGAAAATCCATGTGCTCCAGGCACAGATTGTCTTAATCGAATATTATTAGTTGAATGTAGCCCTGGTATTTGCCCAGCTGGTGCCAAATGTAAAAATCAAGCATTTGTACAAAGACAATATCCAGCTATGGAACCATTTCATACCATAGGACGTGGTTGGGGTCTTAGAAGTTTAGAACATATTAAAGCTGGTCAATTTGTTATAGAATATGTAGGTGAAGTTATAGATGAAGCTGAATACAAACGAAGACTACATAGGAAGAAGGAATTAAAGAACGAGAATTTTTATTTTTTAACTATAGATAATAATAGAATGATCGACGCTGAACCAAAAGGCAATTTAAGTCGGTTTATGAGTAAGTATTTTTCTTATTTCTTAATAAGTGAAGACCAAAAATAAATAAATCGTCATTTATTTCAAAATCCTATTCTTGAAACGTGGTAGATCATTCGTGTTCACCAAATTGCGAAACGCAAAAATGGACAGTTAATGGAGATACGCGTATAGGTCTGTTTGCATTATGCGATATCGAGCGCGGCGAAGAATTGACCTTCAATTATAATTTAGCTTGTGATGGAGAAACTCGAAAGCCCTGTCTCTGTGGTGCGCCAAATTGTAGTGGTTTTATAGGTTTAAAAGTACAGAAACCACAAGTAACTACACCTTCAACAACAGGAATTCAACAGAAAAAATTTGATAAAATCGATAAAATGAAACGTCAAAAAAGGTAAATGATGACACATAAAATGCACATATTGTATACTAATTTGTCTAACGCAAATAGTGGAATATTGTATAGTTTTGCACTATCGTATACAGCAGATATGTCTAGAAGAAACAGATCAGTATTTTTTATTTTTTTGTATCTCTAATATTATATTCTTATCTAATATCTCGGATAAATCATTTTTCTCCTAATAATTCATTATTTTAATATACAAATAATGTGTAATAATTGTAATAATAACTATAAAATAATTAGGTTGAGGAAGCATGTACTGTGTTGGAGTTGTGGGCAGGAAATTGAAAAATTGACAGAGTTTGTCATTTGCGATCAAAAGACATGCAATAAAAAGTATCATAAATCTTGCGTGATCATTGATGATACAGATTCGAGATTCAGTTGTCCTTGGCATCATTGTGCAGAGTGTCGTCGTAGAACATCTGCACATTGTTCGTTTTGTAGTGCTGCTTTTTGTCAAGGTAAATGATTTTTTCAATATAATTGTTAAATTTATTGTTTATCAGTATTACTGCATTTACTGTAAAATTAATCACATTTATCAATAGTACATCTGGATGGGAATTTATTTGAGTACAGTGAAAAAGCTGGTTTTGTCTGTAAGTTGCATGAAAGTATGGATATGCAAAGATCTGCTGAAGATGAAAAAGATTATTCGGATAATGATACTGAAACAGACAAAGAACATTCTTCTACAGGTTCCAATAGTCCATTGATCATAATGGAAAAATCAATACCGCGTGAACCATCACCAAGAGTTTCCATAATAGAGGTAAGGTAAAGTCTTAAAGATATATTCATTGTTGTAAATTGTCGATGAAAATGAGCATTCTCTTATGCATTTGAAACTTTCATCCAAGAATATTTTACGTTTCAAGCGTTGTTATAATTTTCGTTCGTTTGTGTTATTTATATAACAAAAAGTAGGCAAATATAGTTGACAATTGGTGGTGGTAAGCATGAGAAGAAAATGTTGTACGTAGAGCATAATGCGTTTTCTCAAGGGATGAAAAATGTTCATTGCCAATCTGATCGAACAGTTATAGACCTATGACAAAAACGTATCATTCTTTGTCTACCAATGCTTTTATCTTAATTAATATCATGTATATTATATTTCTATATCCCTAATTCGTACTTATGGAATCTTCTCTGTAGAGATATAATATTTTATGTTTGCAAAAATGTCACTTATTATTTTCAATTTCATTAATATCTCTATCTGTACACAAAAAGTTATGTCGAAAGTACTTACACAGTTAATTTGCTTTGGAATTTTGTGCAAGTAAATACAAATTATTTTATTCATATAACATTTACTAGTAAGATAATTCCAAAAGTAGAAAGAAAAAGATTAACAACAATTAACCTTTCTTGTTCTTTTTTATTTTTTTTTCTTTTTTTTTTTAATTGTTTTTCACTGTTCCCAGCATCCTCTCCCTGACATTGGCAGTAGTGAGAAGTAGTAGCAAACAAACATGTTCTGTTTAAGTTTATACGTTCAAGTGAGTGCATATTTTTGGTATTATCTTTTCGGACCTCTGATCCATTGTATCACAATAAGAAAGAACTATCTTGTAATTAACAAACAGCTTGTAATAAGTAGTTCAATTATCTTTGTTCTTAATTACTTATGAAATTTAAAATATTAATTGGTGAGTAAATTTCTTTTGAGCGTAACAGACATTTAAATGCCATCATACTACACATAACTTATATTGTGAGCATTTACTTTACTTGTAGCACTTTAAGACATGCAGCTAGTTTTGAGCTTAAGGAGGGAAGACACTGTAATAGTCAGAATAGGGATATCTTTAGAAGATTTAATTTTTTTTTCAAGCAAGAAATATAAAGAAGTCAATTTATTGCTTATTATGATTAACATGTACATACTAAGGAATATAATAGAATATTTTGAACCAATTTCGCCCACGTTCGTTTTTAATAAATAAATTATTCCTCAAAATGTTTTGCTAGCTATGACGAAATTGATAATTTTTCCATAGCTAGAGTACGTCATATGGTGAATACGAAATAAAACAAAAAATAAAAAGAAAATTAGAAACTAAAAAGCTACGTCTGTCAAATTATGTAGGAAAGCATTGGAAAAAATTCAAAAATCAAAAATTGATTTTTTCGATCATTTACAGTGTGTTACCCTTTAGGTCAATTTTCTAAGTTATATTTAAATATCATGCTTCTGAAGTATTGATCAACAGTAGTGTTGTTCTTCGAAAATCATAGGAATAATTCATTTTGTCCAATACATTGCATATTGTTAAAATGCATAGTTTCTTTTTATGAAAAACATAGAACAAAATATGATTTATAGGTTCATCCGAGTAGTGAGGAAAGTGAAGAATCTCAAAAAGAAGATGATGAAGAAGCAACGCAGTCTACTAATTTTATGCCTTGTGAATACAGCTCGAAAAGTATGAAAAGAAAAGAATTGCACCGATTATCTTTAAGATTGAAAGGAGAAAAAGATCAGGTAGAAAAATTTAGTAATCTTACATCTAGTCAATTGGAGGCTATAATCGGTGGCAGTTTATTTGAATGAACCATTTATCCTCATTGATTAGGATCGAACGATGAAATATATTTTAATGTGCATAGTTCCAAATCTTCACGATTGATAAATCACAAATTATGTAATAAGAAATGCGATACAACTGTGAACGTCAATATGAGTTAGTAGTATTTGTAATTATATGTAAACATTGTTTGTAAGACACCCATTCCATGTCAAAGGGATCAGCTGAATAACAAATTTTAATAAAATCCAATTCTGCTAGCGAAACAATGAACTTTTATTCTTAATATGATAATTTTTCTGCATACACCTACATTACGTAAATTAATGAGCTTTCTGCATATATATGTCTATACATCGCATTTATGAACTTTATGCGTATACATATATGTATATGCACGCACGCTCGTGCATACACGACATACGTACACGCATTCATTTAATCGGGTTGACATGGAATGCTTTTCTTAATTTACAAGTAAAATAGCATAGAATTAAAAGTAGAATTAAAGTTCGTGCATATACATATTATATTTCTTAATTTTGTTTTGATATACAATTAAATATCTATAATTATATATATACTAATTCAATATTTTGAATTATATATATATTATATATATAATTTCAATGTTCGTGTAAATAAGTTTTTGAGGTCCCATAATGTCTATTTTGTAAGATATATGTACACATCAGTTAAAAATTTTCTTTTAATCTTTTTTACATCGTAGTTTTAAATATTTATCCGTTAAGTCATCGTATCCATAAAATAGTCATTATATTTGTTAAATTGTGACAACTGTCATCAACACTGCCTTGTGAATTTTTGAAAGTTTGTATTACACAATGTGTTATTTTCAAAGATATTTGCTATTACAAAATAGTAGTTGTGATATCTTTACCGTATATTCAATAATGTTCCGCAAATTCCGCTACCGTTCTTAATTAACTTATTTCACACGTTTAAATCATCTTATTGAATTGAAATTCTTGTGCCTCTTTAATTCAGTTCGATTTGATTCGGTTAAAATTTTATAATATATATTAGAAAAAAATATACATTATAAAATTTCAATTAAATCTCTAATTGTATATTCAGAGAATTCAATATAATTTTGTTAATAGCGTTTTTATGTATTTTAAATTGTATATACATTAAATAAGCACACTGTTAGAAGAAACTACAAAAAATTATTAGATACAAAACAGTTTTTTTGCAATACAAATAGTAATTCCAATTATTTCCGAATTTATAACGTATTTTTAAATTTTGATAACGATAAGTATAAGTACATAATCAATGAAAAATAAAAGAAAAGAGTACATTTCTTGTGGGGTGAGCGTAATATAATACCTGATAATACCATATAGATGTAAATATAGAATGCATGAATGAGCTGAAAAGGCGATATAAGAATAGGAAGAGAACGCTGCATAGAGGCCACTTGTGTCATTCTGTAATAACGGATGCACACGCGTAAATATACGTACAGTAAATATATATGTAAGTGTAACACCGATTAACAAACGGCGTCAGTGTGCATGCATGATCAAACAAGGATAAAAAGGACCTCTGTGCAACGTTCCTTTTCTAATTCCATATTACATCACTTACACAGTAACACACAGTGTAATATAAGCGATAACATATAACTGGCGTACTTTTTATCTCTCTGTGTATAAATACTCATGACATTTTTTGTTTCACTGAAGTGAATACTTAAAACTGTTATAAAAACTTTATTGGACTATGATGACCATACACAAAGTTTAAAATTATAAACATATAGATGTTATTAATAATTAACAATTGTTTATAAAAAATGTGTATGATCAAAAATATCTTATTAAAAGAAGAAAACAAAACGAACCAGATAAATAATACCGATTATTATTTTTATTATTATTATCGTTATTTTTTGCATTATTACTAAAATATAACAATTAACGTTTACTTTGTTTGTAATTATTATATGCAAATGAAACAGTACTAAATGCTTCTCTTCTTATAGCGGATGATCACATATCAACATTTTTATGGGCTTTTAAAGTGAAAAATTACATTTATAAACTTGTTTTATAACTTTAACTTTAAAAGATTTTTTCTACTTGTTAAAAATAAATTCGTTTCCTTTTTCAAAAACATATTATTGTCGTATTTAGTGATACGACACAACGGCATAATGTTTCAATAATCAATTCGACCACTGTGCTTTCATAAAATTGTTTTAATACATCGCTTATATGGCTAATATCCAATATTGTAATGCAAAAGTTATCAAGCTTGTGATTCTTTACCATAGTCTTGATAAAGTTTCGGACTATCTTGTATTGAAGAAGCACTAGTGCTCCTTAAGCTTGGTGGACTGAGATCAGAATTCGTACCGATGGATATAGTTTCTTCTAATGATGTTTGTTTCTTTCGTAATACGGGTGCAATGAAATTCTGACCAGCTGATAGATCTCTTTTTTGCATTTGTGCCTATAAACATTGTTTTCAATTATTTAGATATTTTCAAATACAATAAGGCCAATTGCGCTCAATATATCAAAAAATACAACTGTACTTTAAATTTTGATGTGGATAAAGTAGCACCAGTAACAAGACCTAAAATACTCGCAGCAAGACCACTGAGTTGTACCGCAGCTAATGGTGATAAACCTCTCCTTACCAGACCTAGAGCTAACAGTGCAGCTTGTGCCAAAATCGGTGCGGCTCCAGTAGCACTTGCTGCCGCACCTGCTAATTGGCCACCACCTATGCTTGGTCCATAGGCAAAACATAAGTTATGTCTATCCACCTACAATACATAATTTTATTATTATAAACATAACATATTTTCAATAATTAATTCAGTTCATTCAATTTTCATAAATTATTTTTATATATTACTAACGTAAAATATTCAAATATCATACCAAATGTTTCACTACGAGATATAACAGTCCAAAGGGTGTAATTAATGGGCAGGCCAAACTATACACTGTTGTCATAGTAAAGACTAGGAGTAACCAGGCATAATGAGCACCTAGGGGAAATTCCCATAATACTGCCTTTCTAACATGTATTCTTTCAGCCCTACTACGTGCTATACACAATCTGAAGGTATATAAAGCTAGTTCAGGAAACCTGACTAACTCCAATCCACTTCCAAGTAAAGCTGCAGTAATTACGTAATTTACAAATAAAGCACCCTAGAAAAACATAACAATTTTACACGTTTGCATAGATTATACTTGTGTCGTAATCGTAAAATAGATTATATTTCATTAATTTCATTGTACTAGGTACCTGATCAGGTAAAAACACACAGTCCCATCGTCCTGTGTCATTTGCTGCGTTTACCGTCCACTCTAAAAACGCTTGTGCACTGGTTAGACCTAAGCTAGGTAATATAAGAACCATCAGTAATAAAAGAAGTAATGTTTTTGTCATTACTGCTCGATTTAGGCTGCTTCTAGTCCAATGTCTGACTAATGATTCACTTCTTGCTACTAATACTGGCATTAAAGCAGCCACGCTAACTAACAATACAGTTGGAAGAAAAGATGAAACTATTGGACTCAGATTCATAATTTCTCCTGTGATTGGTAGTTTGTTTAAAGCGGTTACTATTACCTGGAAAAATAAAATATGTTTCGACTTATTTTCACTATTTCATCATTACTACTTCAACTACAAATAACTTACAGCTGGTGTAGTAAGAAAAAATAATACAATGCCCAGTGAAAAATTTATTAAAACAGCATTCAGATACCAACATGGCCTTGGTATACTTAAATTTTCCCAGAAGATATCAGATGGCATAGGTGCATAATCCACAACCCATTTCGTACTTGGCAAAGAACATAAGTACTTCCGCATAGCCTTAGCTGCACCAGATGTACCTTATTGTTATAATTATTGTTATGATTATATAATTATATTATATAATTATTTAATATAATTATTGCTAATGTGTATGTTTACTGTTTGAATAATTTATATAATAATTCATGTAATAATTTAGAATTGATTATTATAGTTGCTTATAAATAAAACTTAACATAATATTATTGTAAATTGGTGACAGTATACTTCCTAATAACTCCCTAATATAAGAAATTATAATAAAGTTGTAACTTACCTAAAGTTACGAAAGCTACTCCAAGAGGCCTGCTTAGTGCCACTTTCTTCTCTTCTTCGACTAATGCAGTCAATCGCATTTCTTCATTTGTATAAAATTCTTGAGCATCAACTTGCTACATAAAAGAATATGGATAGGTTTTATACTGTAACGGTTGCAATAATTTTCTGAAAAAACTACATACATTTTTACAACAACAACCTATCACTTGGCCACATGGATATGGATACATTTTCAATGGCTCCCTTCTCCTTGCATAGTTTTCACAGTATAAACGTGCCTGTTCAGCACAATCTTTTTCTACATTTAATGCAGAAAGCTGTCTGATATCATAAGCCAATGTGACATCTTCCACTGTTAATGTGGGAAATACTTGTCTACAGAGAACCATAATATAAGGAAAGTAGAATAAATAAAATAATGAATGTTACTATGTTTGTAAGCACAAATAACTTGCATACTTGAAATAATCAATAAGACTTTGTACATCACACTGTTGTTTTGGTATTTCTGTAATTAATAATGTCCTAGCTGCCAATTCACCACCATGCTTGGAATCTCGTACCTATATAGTATGTATCTTTTATAGCTTTATCATTTTTTATGTATTTTCATTGCATGTTTTGTCATTATTATTTCGATTAAACTTCAAGCTTTAATCATAGTCTTATAACTTAACTTTATCTATGTGTAATTAATGGAACATACCTTCTTCAAAAAATGTTTCATGACATATCCACCAATTGGTAAGTAGGATAAAATTAAAATTGTATGCACCCAAACCCATGTAGACATTGGGTCCAAGTTTGATATTGTTGTATGACCAAATGTTGCATTATCACCTTGCATATTACCATGAAAGTTAATTGGTAAAGCAATACATAATGATACAATAACCATTAAGCATGTTAAGATGATCAAATGACGTTCAAATGAAATATACAGTAAACCATCTGGTCCGGCTCGTTTTAATAGTTCCTCATCTCTAAGATTGAAATTATAAAATATTATTTAAAGTTTCACTAAATTGTTTGCTAACACATCAACATTAGATTAAATTATTCAATTGTTACATATTTAATAAATATGCAGCAAATTATCAAATAAGGAATTAATATGTTTATTGTACTTACGTAACTTTGAACGCAGTAACAATCCATGATAAGAAACCTCTATCAACTTGTGAAAGTTGAGAATTAACAGAAGTTTCTATGCACAGTGCTTCTGTATCTCTACCCTCGTTATCTCCATAAAATAATTCCATCCATCGTTCATCAGTTTTATTTAATAATGCAAGACGTCCATAGTTCCATGCTTTTTTACGTAATAGACCAAACAAGATAACAAGGAACTGTCAAGATACATCAAAATATTAAACAAGAATATTAAACAAATATAATACATATAAAATATATTATCTACATCTAAAAACTTATGTAATTTATAGCAATATAATTCTTCAAAAACAATTTTTACCAAAAATCCAAAAAAATTCAGCAATAAATTTTCAGGAATGCCTGCATAAACATCTGTTATTATAGTTGTATTGTGCCTTGGGATTGGAATGCATGTTTCTGAGGATGGAGTTTCACGTAAAGTTGAGCTGTAATTTAAACAATAATAATCTTTTACATGAAATTTGTTTGTAAATGTTTAATTTTAGACGGGAATCCAATTAGATGTATAACAAATACATTTTCCATAATGAGATTTCTACATAGAACATACAAATCTATTTGCAAAAATAAAATAATTATATCATTCAATAGTAAATAATTGTTTGCATATGTATTGTATATATACATATTATCTCTGTGTCATAGACAATGATGTTAAAGGGTTAAACACCTTTCAAGTAACAACTGAAAGTACAAACTTACGCAATGACAAAGAAGCAATAATAAAATCGAAATACATAAGGAGCTATACTTTACTACTTACTGAAAATGTGGGTAATCCATATTCATTGATATATATATTTATATATGATTAAATAAATACAAAGATGCATATCAATAAATGTATGTCAATTTGACACATTGTATTAATTCCGTTATGAATAGCAGCAAGTATACAGGTTAACATAACCTAATCTGAATACAATGGTTACATATGGATAATATGTTCCCACTTTGACTCCCACTTTCCTCTTTATCAAGTTTTTCCTTTGTTCATATTGGCTTATATTAATTAGTGGAGATATAGTGTTTTTTTTTTATTATAATATTATTCAAATATCAATAAATTTGATTTGGACTACTTAAATAAGAAACATTTTCAGCAAGTGTTAAATAAATAATTAAAAAGAGAAAAAATAAACTTTTCATAATTAAATATAAAACTTCGTTCTTTTTCTTTTCCTAATGTTTTTAAAGTTATTCGTTTATAATCCTATACATATTCTATACATATATTCTTATTGACTGACTGAAGTATTATTTCAGCTACAATTTAAGTCTCCTTTTTTATCTATATATCAAAATTTGTATGTACTAAAATATTTATGATTGTAATGTTGAAAAACAATAATTATATATAGATATATGTAGATATAAATTGTTTTATTTTTGATATACATAAATAATTTATATATGTAGTAGGTATGTAGTTGTATGTAGCATATAAATAAATAATTTATTAATAATGACTTTAATAATGACAATTTGTACATAATATTATACGTACACATACACGTGCGCGCGCGCAGCATACATATATGATTTGTATTTTTATTATCATTTTTAAAATATCATATAAATGAATATTTATGATCGTTTGTATTTATTGTGTGGCTGTAATTCACCTGATGTGATGCAATCTAAGATCCAAGTTTCTTTTAAACCACCTACACCAATCAGAATCCTTGCTGTTTCTGGACATTCTGTAATACAACCACCAGCAGCTTTTATGAGATCTTTTAATACATTACAAGATGGTGTTGTATTTCTTTGAACATATATATATCCACAAGCAGTAAATAATTCTGGAACATACGATCTTCCAAATAGTTGCCTGTCTTTACGATTTTCCTAAAAATTATATAGTATAAATAAGTATAATATTGTATACAATAATTCTTGCATATACTATATACATGTACGTTTATGATTTCTATATTTTATTTACCAAAGCTGCTTTTGAACAATGCACTATTTCATATTTTTCTGGATTTAACCAAGCTTTATTTTCTAAAGATTTTGAAACCCATTCAAGAGTAACTAACCAACAGCCTCGTATGATACCATGTAATAAGTTTATTGTACGTATACCTGTAGTCACGATATGTGTTGTATTTTTTGTAACGTTTGATTCAACCTTTGCTAAGCCAAGAATTCTAACAACATCTTTAACTATATCCTTATTTCTAAAATAAGATGATTGTAATGAAATATTCAATTAAAAAATACAATTTTTAATTTTATAACTTATGCAGGATGAATATTTCACATACTCATTAGATAAACCAGTTGTAACAATATTTAATTTGAACATTTTTTTTTTTTCGGTAAAATGTACAGTAGGTGAATTTTTCAAGAGTTGAAAATCATCTGATGAATTTCTTTCCGGAGTATAAACATTTGCTGTTTTTACTTTGTTAAGATTCTCTTGATTTTTATTTAATCTCCTTAAAATATCTTCACTAACAATTTTCTTAACAACAATTTTTTTACTGATTACTTTCTTTGTTCTTTTTTGTGCTTTCCCATCGTGATTTTTATTATTTTTTTTAACAATACATTCTAGATTATTGACATTAACTGTCTTATTAGGTTTACTTTTCTTCTTTTTGTGTATTTTTTTAAATATTAAACATGGAGGTGGTGAGTATTCCTTATCCTGTATTGGAGAGAATGATAGTAATTGGGAACGTTCATGTAGTGGTAATAACTTTCTCTTAGATTTTCTATCAGACAATGAATATTTCATATTTTGATCTATTTCTATGTCACATTTACCAGTTGATTCTTTGATAATTGTAGACATTTCCGAGTTACTATGTGACACAGCTATTGTATTATTTACAATGCCATTATATTTGCTGTCATGATTATTTTGTAGTATTACATCATTTTGACGCTGTGCTTTGTAAATGTTGCTATGTTCATCATCAAAATTGTTCCTCGTTGCATTCATTGGAAAATCATCAATTGTATTATTATCATTTTGCACTTTATTTAAAATATCTAGTGATGTATACATTTGTAACGAAGTAGTATTTATATTTTCCTGCATAGTTTCAAAACTTATTACAAACATATCTGTTTGTTTATTTTCAGAACTTTCATATTTTTCATCTTCACAATTCTCCCATCTATATTTATTTCCACATATGTTATTGTCATTTATACAATCAACAGATGTGTTAACATTTAAGGACGTTTTCACTGTATTTATGTTATCCATTTCAATTAAATCTATGCTTTTATCACTCCCTTGTATCTTAGAATGCTTATATTTGCTTACATTTTTCAATGGAGTATCATAAGAAACTGTATTATCTATATCAGAATGAACATCTATTTGTTCAAATGAATCATTACCAGAATCTGTTAGATTCGATGCACAACTTAAATTGACTTTCAGAGAACTATGTTGATGTTTGAAGCTATTTCCACCATGTGATATTGCTTTCATTCTCTTATTTTTATTTACTTCCATAGTATGTATGTGCTTCAGGTATTTGTTGTCGATTAAATCTATATGATTTGTTAGCTTTTTTAAAGTGAAGATTTATTATCTGAAATTAAACATCACAAATCGTGTAACATTTTTAATTACAACAAATGAAATATTTATTATAATAGTCAAGATTGCTATTATTAACTAATTTTAACGAAGAATATTTTCAAACTACCTTCAAACATACTATATTTAATACAATATTTAACCTGTTTAAATGCATTGATACTTTTGAAGTTATCTGATATTATACCTATATATGTATTACGATTGTATATACGACCGTGGCATATGTATATATATTTTATATTTAAATTTTAGGACTTTTAGACTATTTGAATAAATGAGAAAAATAAAACTTTCAACATTTCGAAGAATATTAAATAATCGATTTAGTAGTAACAGTTGAAGTAGTTTAATAGTAGTAAATTGAAGATGTTACTTAGAAAAATATACTTCACTGTAAGACGTTAAAAGGATTTTCAATTTTGCTAATCGAAATAATATGTTTGGACTTTGTAAATATGTATGTATGAATACTTATACGTATATATAGTGGGTGGCAGTGACGGTGTACAGTGTACTGTAGTCAGAGACGTCAGAGTCAGATGTACATTGTACATAAATTGGTCACTCGTGGCCCTTTAGGTCTGTTAAATCTTAAACATAGCATTGATTATAATTAATTGTGCAATTGAAAAACATGGAAGCCGTTGATCAAAATGCTCATGATGATTATTATCTAGAACTATCTTCAGATCCAATTAGGTTTGAATCAGTCAGCTGTTTAACAAACGTTTTCTTTGATGATTCAAAACAACAGGTTAGAAGTGGATTTTCTTCGTTTATGTACAATCAGTCATAAAAGGATTCGAACATAGTATAATTTTAATTTCTAAGCTCTATATCTTCAGTAAATGTACAAGAACCAACCAACCAATGTATTATGTTATACTATGCTAATAGTAGAAAAATACTTTTGAGTTATTATTTATTATTGTCTAAATATTAAAAGATACACTGAAAAAGCGCAAATTTACTCTTTTTCAGTGTATCTTTTAATATTTAGACAATAATAAATAATAACTCGAAAGATTTCCTTCTTCTTGTACAGTGCCAGATTCTTTCTATGATCGATTATATCTTAGAATGAAGTTTGGTCAGTGAATAAAATTTATTTGTGATTCAGGTATTTGCTGTTCGATCTGGAGGTGTAACAGGTGTATTAGTTAAAGGACCAAATCAAAATTTAAGTTTCCGAATGGAAGATAAAGGTCCAGTGATCTCTATCAAATTTTCTCCTGATATGAATATACTGGCGGTGCAACATAATAATTCTTCAGTCGAATTTATAAATTATTCACCAGTAGCTGGACTAGATAACATAGAATATTCACAATCGTGTAAAGGAAAAAATGCAACTATATTGGGATTTGTTTGGACACATGGAAATGAAATATTGTTTGTTACTGATTATGGTGTTGAGTTATTTCAAGTAAAAAAGAAAAAGATTTAAATAAATATTTGTATATAATCTATGATTAGTGTTTACAGTATGCATACACAATAATTAAAGGCATTTAATCATTTTAGGTAAATCCTGAAAAACGCAATGTCAGATTTTTGAAATGTTTAAGTTTAGGTGTTAATTGGTTTGTATTTTGTCCGCAAAGTTATTTAGTATTATTATCATCAGGGACAGTGGGAAATCAAATGCAGACATTACATGTAACACCTGGAAATCTTCATAAATTAACTAAATTCGAGGGTAAGGAACCCATTTGGTATATGAAGAAATATTGTGATAAATCTAACATTGTTTAGAAATAACCCTAATAATAATAACGTCCCTATTAAAATCATTTTAGTGGAAGTTGGTACAGCAAAACCAGGAAAATTGGCTGTCTATGAGAGAGACGTGGCATTGACAGTTTTATACGGGATACCTTGCATTATTTTGCTACGTCATCAACCAGGTACTAATCGTTCTACTGGGGCTGCTTCTGTATATGTATATACTGTGCATAAGTATGTCTTTTATAGTCATTAATTGATTTAAAGTCAACTTTATATCTGTTATTTTATATCTTATACTCCTTTTACGTTTTTCAAGTAGAATGACAACAATCAAAAGAAGTCATATCTTGAAACTCGATGTGAGTGGTAAATTTGCCATTAATGTTGTAGATAACCTTATTATTGTTCATCATCAAACCACAAAAGTAAGTAAACCAATACACATTGAAACATGAAATGTATCGGAACTAATAAATATGCATATGCTTCTGTAGACTTCCATGATTTTTGATATTATGTTATCGGGCATAAGTGATGGTACTGTAATGCATCATACTAGCATGGCACCGGCAAAACCAATCAAACCGTATAGTTTAAAAGTTCCAGGAACAACCTTGTCAAATGAAACATATCAGCCTTGCCAACTATGTATCCTTAACAAAAATGAGATAGAAACATTGAAATATAAAATAATATTTCTGTTGTTTCTGTATCTTTCATGTATTTCCTTAATAGTAGTGTTCTACCAACAGATTCGCCAAATTGGGTTGTCTTTCAACCAAACATAATAATTGATGCAAAATTAGGTTGCCTCTGGTGCGTAATGACCTGTCTTTGTTGCACAATACCTTTTTTTCCTTCTAAGTAAAAATCAAATGTAAAAATATTTGTTGTAATACTGTTGATGATTGTGCTTCATATATACGTATAGGTATATTGAATTAAAATTGGAGTCTTTGGCAAGACTTATCACAGACAAAGTGTTGCTTGTCGAATTTTTAATGCAGCGGACAAATACAAAGTACATTTTGATACACGTATTACAAAATTTTATGATGCAGCTGCCTATAAGTTTAATGGATATGCCAATCATATTCAACAAGTTAAATTCCGTCTATAGGAATTACTTAGAAAACGAAATACAAAATCAGGTAATTATGTAATTTTGTTTTTTCTTTGCTACTCGTTTATTTATTTAGTTGACTAGTTAATTTATTCTGATTTCCATTGATCATATATAATGCTTATTCAGATGGGTACTCCATTGCAAAATAACGCAAAATGCTTAAGCACGACAACAGAAAATTACAAGTATAAATTGTTGCTGGATCAAAGTGATGTATATAGTTATATATTATCGAAATTTCCTGAAAATACCATTGAACCAAAAATGATTGTATGGGTTCTTTTAGAATATATCAGGTATTTCTCTCTCTTCCATTCCCACCCCCATCTCTCTTTCTCTCTCTCTCTCTCTCTCTTATAAAACAGCAAAAATTTGCATGTTTTTCTGATCGCATAGCGAATAATATTATAACTAAATTTTTCTGTATTATTCATTTTAGATCATTAGCGGAACACAGTATACCCGTACAGCATTACTTACACGAATTAGTTATTACAACATTAGTTCAGCGTAAAGCATACTACCAACTTCACCAGCTACTACAGTATCATGTAGTTGCCGATTCGAAACCTCTTGCGTGTCTATTGCTCTCTTTAGAGAATCTGTATCCAGCTGCTCATCAGCTTGCACTGGATATGCTGAAACGTTTAGGAAATGCTCATGAAGAAATAATCGAAGTTCTTTTATCGAAAGGATACATTTTACCAGCGCTACGGTAAATGTTAAGCATTTTTGTTATACATATATCCGTAATAAGATAACATACAGCATACAGTACATGAATGACATATGACGTAGTTTATGAGATAAATTAGTCGATCCTCTCGAATCTCGATCTGCAGATCGATTCATCATTTTGTTATTCACTTGTTTATTAATTTTAGTTACATTCGATCAGTTGGAATGGTGGATCAGGTGTCTGACAGAAAATTTCTGGAAGCAGCAAAGGCAACTGAGGACGCAACGCTCTTTTATTCTGTTTTCAAATTTTTTAAACAGCGTAATTTATATTTATACAATGCTACAGGCTTTACAAAAGGGGAGCGCTATCAGCCTTATATCCAACATTACAAGTATTTATTTGAAGGAATCGATAATGGCTGTAATTCGGACACAAATTCCAATGTTACTACAATTTCATCGTGAGCTTTTGCTCTTTTCTCTGACTGTATTTCTCAAATAGTAACACAATTCGATTCTATTGTAATATAAAACAACACCAACTATATATTTAAAAGTTATAATGTGTTACAATTAGAATGTTGTTTAGCTGTTTTCATATTTATTCATTTTATATGTTTTCATTTGTAAAATATTTTTGTATTGTACATATATTATACATACACACATACACCTGCGCGCATTTAATTATATTTAGATATATAATTATATTAGGAATATAATATCTGTAATACTTACAACAACTTTTGTGTAACTAATACAGCCTGTTAAAAAATTGTACATGTCATATTTATATTTCGTGTTTTTTCCAAACACATTTGGTTTCGATATGTGATGAGTTATTTGTCCTTTAACTCATGTTGTTTGTATTGTTACGACAATAATTTTCTTTTTAATGCAAAACACGATATGCAATACACGATTCACGGCCATACTTCTGCCGTAATAGCATAGTTAAATTTATATATGTTTCAACTCATGAAAGTAGCCCTCAGAACATTTAATAGAAAAAATATTCTTCTGTTCATTATTCGTCGACATTGCTGAAATATTTAGTAAATACAACTTTTGCATGCGTGGTGAAAGAATTAAAGCAGGATCACTTAAAAGGATCAACTTGATATAAATATTGAAAGTTTTGTTTTATATACTATACGTAATAGTCCCATGCTTTCCATATACCGATATCGGACTGTTTTAATGGTGTATACACATTTCTAAATTTAACACACATGGTATTCGATATGTAGCGTACGCGCAGTAGTATACGTACTCATGTGTACATACACGCATTTATATGACAGACAGAATGATATAAAGTGCTTCAGACAATTTTTGACGAACAGACAATTGTTACACATTTTAAGATGTGAAAATATCAACGTATAAACGGACGGAATGGATTAAAATAGATAAAAAATATGAATAAATAAAAATCCTTTAGTAGAGGAAGGAGAAGAGGGAGAGTGGGATGAGTTTTGATTGGTCCATTGGTGTTTACTTTTTTCTAAGGATAAAAAAATTGAGGAAAGAAAACGTGAAATATTGTTTTTAAGTACATTATAATTATTACAACTGGAAAATTTGGTCCTTTTTTTATAATTACTGTATACGACCAAGAGCGGCAAAATCTTTTATCGACATTAGTATATTTTTTGTTGTTATCTTATGAAATGCTATCGCATACGAGATGAGAGTGCTTTTACGTATCGTATCAGATTTGTGCTACTTATTTAATGCGAAAACGAAAATGATCGAACGTACACGATTCGCAGTACATACTATGATATCGTTTCATTAGCGAATCTTGCGACAAGATATACACAAACAGTTAAACAATTACACGTAAAAGGTGAGTAAAATAGGGAATGGGTGGAGAAAGATAGAGATAGATAAATAGATGGTTACAGTATTGGATAAAATTGGACAAGACATTTCATATATTTGTACATATCATATATTTACATATCGTACATTTCATATATTTAAAAGAAGGGAATACACCCTACATGCTGCATGTTATCTCCAAAGTGAGCATACAAAACCAGTTCATATAATATGATATATGTGCTTATAACATAAGAGTGAGAATTTCTTTTTCTTTTAAATAATATTATAACAAATTCTAATATTATAATTAGATGATGAAATGCTCGCAGTCGGATAAAATACTGAAAAAATCGTCAAATGAAAAATATGCCAAGTATCTTATAATTTTGTCTGACCAAAATTATAATCCAAATTCACATTTCTTTTCCTAACTTTTACGTTGTATATCATATTACGGACTTAAGATTTTATGTCTGCACTCTGGAGATAGTATGCAACATTTAGGATGTATAAAGTGTACAGTTTCTTCTCTTAAATGTATGAAATATTCAAATATGCAAAATGTCTTGTAATCTTGTTCGGTACTGTAGATAGATGGAAGGGGGAGAGGGGGGGGGGAAAGAGAAAGAGCGCGAGCAAGCGAGGGAGAGAGAGAGAGAGAGAGAGAGGGAGAGAAGTGGAGAGAGGGTGAAAATTACGAGATATTGCAGTCATCCGTATAAGTGTCTCTAATTTGTTGTTTGGTTTTTCGCGAAGTGCGTCGAATCAAGCTACGACTGCGCGGCTTACTCTTCGCTTCCTCATTGACAGTGACGACATTTGAACTTTGTGCTGCGACCAGTTGCTGAGAATTGCCAACAGAGCCGGCGCTTCCGGTTCTGCCATGTGGACTTCCAGACCTACCGACTCGATCGCTTCTGTAATACGCGAAATCGATCAAGTAACGATCGAGCACTATATATGTATATGTTGGGAAAGGGTTCGTAACATTATAAAAGCGTTACGCGACGCGTTAAACTTAATCTTCTTCACCTTTATTCACCGAGATATCGAGCTACAATTTTTAGTTTGTTTGAAAAACACTTCAGTAAAGCCGAGGGATACTTAATCTTGGCGTTCGTAACAATACTGCGATTGACAATATATTCAATTTAAATTAAATGATATTGTAATATTTTCCAAATATAAGGATCGTACGTTTATGTGTTACTTCCAATCTCCTCAACTGTATTGTAACATGCCTGTGTTTTGCGTACTTACACGTATACTATACGGGCATGTGGCATAACATATTACATTTTTGGAAATTTGTTGTTTATAATTAGTCGGAAAGTCACGAGTAACGAAAAGAAAGCGATATGTATGCTGCAAAGTTAATCGGCATGCCGAACAGATAAAGTACCGTAATAAGAATGTAAGATAATGACTGAAGGAGATATGAGAAAAGGTGAGAAACGAAGAGAAAAGAAAAGGGAGAGGGGAAAAAGAGAGAGTACCTGCGCGATCCGTACGCCGAACATCTTCGTCGAAGGGCCGATTCATCTGACTCGCCAACATGATTCTTTGGCACTATCTTGGATAAAGTGACGAAACATCGGAAAATATCTTTGACATTATAATCGTCCTTAGCTGAACATTCCATTACTTTGGCACGAAGTTTCGGCAATTCACAAAATAACCATTCACTCACGTCTTCGATTGGTACTTCTCTTCGCATCGTTGCAAGATCCACTTTGTTTCCCGCAACGACTATCGGTACTTCCTGCCGCACAGTCAAATGTGGAAACAAGTAAATACGAATAATACTTTATATTCTCATAAATGATATTCTCACTTTATTAAATCAATATTTTATTTTCAGTATGGTACCTGAAAATCTGGTCGTTGTTCTCTGACTTCTTCGAAACATCGCTTTACGCATTCGAAGCTTGGTAACGATGTTGTGGCATAAACAAGAAGAAACGCATGTGCCGTAGCTATGCTCAACCTTCTCATAGCTGGAAACTGCAAATCTCCTGAAATCGTACAAAATGCGTTATCTATATGGGTCCTTATCATTTTTATAATACATATATACGTATATATATATATATATATATATATACATACATACATATATATATATAATACAATGCTAGATGGCGAAAGAAGAGAAAACATTTACCAGCGGTATCCAGAAGATCGACTTTGAGAGTGAGCGTACCGAGAACGCATTCCCTCGAATAGAGGTCTTCGACGGTAGGCCTGTACCTTTCGCTAAATCCTTGCCCAAGTAAACGACGTATAATTGCGCTTTTCCCAACACCGGCACCACCTAATACCACCAATCTGATTCTTTCATGATCGGCCATTTTACAAAATTTCTTTAACTTGCTGTAATTTGATTCCGAGATCGCAAATGCGAATACGAATATGAATAGGAATACAATGCGAATGCGAATAAAGTAGATAAATGCTAATTCAAGGAGCCATTGGTAAATGTGTAATATTCTTGTTTTTGCTTGCTTCCCTTTCTCGTCAGCTCTTTTCCGCCTTCTCTTTGTTTTGTTTTGAGCAATTTATGCGCCACGTTAGATACAATTTAAATTAATTTCACAATTTTCCTTCGTCTTGGCATCGTAAAAGTATGTTTTTTACATAGCATTCCAATCTCATTGTCAGCTAAAAACAAAATTTGTATTTTATTCGATCAGCGAAATTGTATTTATTTCATTCGATTAAAATAATTGAAAAAAATAAGGCGAATATCGATCGAATGAAACTTCAATAAACACAGAATGTATATTTGAATTTCATCGATGATTTAATAAACACAAAATGTGTGGTATATGGTTTATATGAGAAAACATCTAATTTTCGTGTAAATAAGTGTAAGTAAAGTGATACATGTATTGCTGCATAGAAGTTATATTTGACTCACGACGATGCAAACTTGAACAGCAAACAAAAGAGACATTTTCAACGTCTCGCAAGCTGTATGATCGATCGAAACGCGTTTTACCGAATGCCAGAGAATTAAAACACACACATATATTTCATATACATGTAATATATTATATGAATAAGGATCTGGTTGTGAGTCAAGAAACTGGAACCTACGTATAATACGCTATCAATTGAAACTAATTTTGCGACATTATTTCCCGTTATGTTTATCAGAGCTAGTCCGAACACGCTTCAATACCTAGCAACTTGTTCGCAACCCTTGTTCTTTCCCTCTTATATCAACGAAAAATCTTTGTTATTAGTTATATATATGAAAAATTGGCTTAAATACATATTACCATATTAAATATTCGGTTAATCAAATCATTTACATACTTTTGGTGCTTTTTTTATGCTTCTTGGTTTATTGCTCGTGATCACTGCACGATACTCTGATGTATATCTTTTAATTAATGTAACTTCAACAGAAACTTTTGGTATGAAAAACGTTTCGTTGTTTGGATGATTTCAAAATAAAAACGAAAAGATAAAAATGATTAGTGGATTCTCGTTAATAGGCTCAATTCATTCTTATTATTATCTATCAGTACGTTAAAATTAATTAGTGTTGCAGTCCTAAAAATTGCAAACTGTGCAATTGCAAACAATATCAGTTGTATCTATTCTATATCGTTGAGATGATTTGCGTCTTGCAGTTTATCGGTGTTCCATTATTTATTTATTTATTTATTTATCATTTAAATTATTTACTATTTAATTATTTTAGATTATAGAAAAGACCATTGACTTCTTCTCTTGAAGCATATGTTTTCCCGTAAGTAGATCAGTTATCGGAATACATATTATTATTTGATGAATTGCAAAATGTTAAACATTTCCAAAATTTTCCAATCGCTAAAAAATCGACATTGCGCGATCTGTAAATTGATACAGAGAGATAATGCATGCAATGCACCACTGGTATACAATAGTACGTATACGTATATGCATACATCGTACGCACACGACATAGGTATGTATGTATGTACTTGTATGTATACTCATATGATATAGAATATACAATATATTTATAGATTTAAATGTACATATAATACCGCAAATACTAGCGTGAGAAAGTTGTGGCTACATCATGAAAACTAAGAAACTATAATAAATCAGAGTATAATACTTTATTTGTCGAGGGTACATCTTGATTTGATCCGAATGCATAACTTGGTTAATCGTAGTTAGGCAGTAGCACCAGGTAAAGTACGAGTGCAAGTATAAAGTATAAGTAAGTATATAAGTAAAAGGGGGTATTGGTTGGTACATAACCGATGCGGTGACAGGTGGTGTTTCGTATCATCGCGATAGATATTCAAATGGACGACCCCGCTGTGCCGCGCCACGCCTCGCCGTTCATGAGTTGTTCGCGCGCAAACTTTGCAGAGACCAAATGCATCTTATTTCCGTTCGCTACACGCTTACCCTGTTTGTTCATCGATTTTCTCCTTGATTCAAGAACAAGCAAATCTCACGAAATTTTGTCGATAAATTAAGAGCGATGCATCAAATAGTTTGCGCGGTCTAACCATCTCGTTCTAATCCATTCTCGAAGCAAATTCCATTTTATCGCCGTTATCGTTAATAGAGCTATGCATGCGAATACTCATTGTCAGCATTTGTCGAGTAAATAATATTTTGAGTCAAAAGTTCATAGCTGCGTCGAAATACATGAATGATCGAGTGAACGCTGCAAATCTTTTTTTGCATAAAACAGAGTATACATACGAATAGAATACCAAACCGAAATAGTATGTACATATTGTATATCCTTCCAACAATTGATATTTGCATACTACCTTTTATTTTTCCATAATGTCGATTAATGGCAACCTCGAAAAACAAATTCCCATTATGTGTTTATTGAGTTCAGTGTCTGCATTTACTACGTGTATCGTTACTCGTTTACAACAGAAACGGGAATTAAATACAGATTTGTGACCATTTCGCGTGAGTCGTTTGACTCAAGCGCTAAAAATACACGTGTATAACAGAGATTTAAGGGCATACTCTTCATATATTGAAGTTGATCTGCCGTGAAACGATCAAAGGCAGGATACGCGCGCTGCTAGCCGATCTATTTCTATGCCAAGCACCCTTCTCTGTTGTCCTATCTCGAACGGTTTAATCTTTCTCTCTTTTTGTTGCTTCCAAAACGATCCCATTTATTGGAAAAATTGTCGTGTATTGTGTCGAATTTTCTACTCGATCCTTGTTAACGTCGATTGGTTTACTCACGACCGGATTTCTGTTTCGAAAGACAAATTATTTCCTTCCCTATTTCTTCCTTTTTGGAACAATGTACCGAGTAAATGAGTTAAAATCGAAAACAATTTGAAGCACGTATTGTTGGTATATGAATTTACGTTAACATTACGTCTTTTATAAAGGTAACGACGATACGTGTTAAGGACTCTCAAAAGCCACGAGTCGCAGATGTTGTGCTGTAGTTTCGGGTGTCGATAAGGAGCCCGAAATTCTCCTAATTGGTCGTTAGGAAATACGCACGTATAACCAATGACCTAACGCGACGCAGAGACATTAGCCGCGGTGTCTCACAACGCGTATAGTGTGTGTGTGTGTGTGTAGTGACACATAAGGATATCTTACAGTTAGAAGGATCTGTTTATGGAGCGAGGAAAGTAATGAACTTTGTAACAAGACGACAGACGACTGACGATGGGTTGAATAACTCGGCGCTCGGTACTCGGCACTTATCCCAAAATCTCGAAAGAGTAACGTTATTCAGGAAAAATTTCTACATATACATATGTATGTATATATGTATATATGTATATGCATATGTATGCAGTTAATGAGTAAAATAGCATAATATTAATGTTTTTGAAATAATTGTTCTAAAGATTACCTTTATCTCTTTTTTTTCAATATCAATTCCTGCGCAAGGCAACCGGAAACAATTATCGGCCCTGCATTAATGTCAAAGGTCGATCCTCCGTCCACCGTATGACGTAATAATTAGAACTTGTTTTTTAAAATATTTATTTTATGCACGTCGCTTGTTCCGTGTCGCGTAACGATTTAAGGTTAACGAACACATCGGGTGGTCTCACATTCGATTTTCGATGTAAATGAGCCCACTATTTACTGAACATGATCAGGAACAACCGTGATCCCTTAATAAAGAGGGAAGAACAGGTAAAGTAAAGGAAAGGCACGAAAAAAGTGTGTGTTTGCGAGAAAAAGTGGCAATATGTATATACAAAATCTTCTTCTAGAAGGATGGTATCGTTAAAAGCGATAGGTACGTAAAATACACTAACTAATATGATAAACTTTCAAGATTAAGGTTAAGGTTAATATGTAATTGCACATATACTATGTACATATATACAAGAAAATTAGATGTTCTAAACCATGTTTTGTTTTATACATTATTATTGTTTTGTTGTATATATATATACACACACACATATATATATCGCAAAAGCTTCTAATAATTCATCATTTTCTTCGTTTTCTGTAGTTTTTTCTTCTCATTTTACAATTAATTCTTTTTTCTTTCCAGCGAATGTACAATATTTATTAAATAAAACGATAGTTTTTCGTTAACTTTCTTCTGTTGAATGAAAGAAACAACTTGAACTCGAACAACGTTCGAACAATTGAATTTGACTAATTCAAAAATTGATATTTGCTGATTGATAAAGCGAATGAAAAATGAGAAATATAGATACAAAAAACAGATTACTTCGCTGTGTTTTCGTCAAGTAAAGAATTCTATACGACCAATCTTTTCCTTCAAAAATTTAATTTATTTTAGTTTTATTATCTCTAAAATAGTAGTTGCACTGATCTACGAACTGGAACGAAGCAATTATAATAAGTATTTGGTTCATTCAATTGGAATATCTTGCAACTTAAAATAATGATTATCTAATTTTCTTTTAATCAAGGTTAATTACATTATAATCCCCAGTGATTTTTTATGTCATGTAGTTTCTCACAAAAATATCTCAAGTTCAGTTAACTTTCTGTTTTATATTACTCGTATATTGTCGATACGAAACATGCATACATGCTATGTATGCGACTATATTTATATATAATGCACATATAGTTGAAAAAAACGTACATAACCTTAAAAATCTCTAATTTTTTTTATAGGTTCAAAACTCAAACACTTGTTTATATTTTTGAAAAGGAATATATAGATGTAGAAAAAAACATTTTAAAGAAAAAAGTACACATATTAAAACAAAATTAAAACGTAACAATGACGAAATCGTAGAATGCAATTCTGATATTATCCAAGTTGAGCGATAAAGTGTACTAAAATATGGAAAATGGATATATGTAACAGTTTTAAGAAATAAAAGTAAAGCTTAGTTATCATTGTATGAACCCAGACGAAGAAACTGAAGAAACATATCTGTTGATGTCCCCTTGATTTATCGTTAAATGTTATGTATATGTATATATGTATAGGTAATTTAAAAAAAATTGTTTTTCATTGCATTGGGCAATCATAATTTATATGTATTTATATATATGTTTAACGTTGCAATGATATTGTAAAAAATCTTTTGGTTCTACTAAATTTCGATCCCTTCTATTTTTCCATTTTTATCAAAGTAGAATAAAATTAATGAATAAAGTGAAAATTAAATACAGAACACACATATATTGCATTCGATCAAACACGTGAATGTGTATACTTGTGCCAAAAATAATCAGTATCGAAGAATATTATTTGTAAATTATTCGAAAAATATGAAAAACATCACTTACCAGAAGAAAAATATAATCAGTAGTAGATTATAATCTAAGATGTATAATAGAGTAGATCGTTGGTTAAGCTGTTAGACAACGCGCATGAATACGATAGAAGAAAAACAGATCCAACTCCAACTCCGGCTACTGTCAAGGCGACACTGAACAACCCCCTCACAGCGTTCTGTTATGGTTATGACTTGCGTTAGCTGCCGGGTACTATGAAAATCAACTTCCCTTTAAGGAGCGTGCGCAGCATTATTTATTTTCCGATAATGCGGTCGATTGTGCCTGTATAATGGAACATTTATTTTCTTCCTTTCATTACGGTTTCATGCGTGCAATTTGACAAATATAATATAAAGAAGTATAGGAAAATCAATTATTATTAATATTCAATAATATTATTGTATATCACACGCTCTGTAATCACAATACAATTTATATAATAGTATGTACATATGTATGATAAAGTAATGTTGTGATAATATCCTGATGCTTCCTACATGAAACCAGGTACAATTTGAATATGTTAGTGTTTGATGAAAAGCATATTTCGCCACCTATGTATGTGCGTATGTAATGCACTAACGTTTCTCTTAAATCATTCAATAATTTCGAATAATTATACATAGTGCCAGATCGAGTATTTTCACAACATTGAATTATCATTTATCGATGATTAAAGTCCTTACATAACTTTCTGGCATTTCTCCAGATTAAATTAATTAAAAATCGCTTGGGACACATAATACAATGAGATAGAATTAACTTTCCATAACGCGAAATAAACAATTATGTGTCAATAATAAGTCTAAAAGACAAATTTACATCTGCATCGATAATTGCAAAATCATACTGATAAATTCAAATCCATTTTTAGATAATAATCAAAGTAAAGATTATCAATAATAGACGTTAAATAAATTTTCTATCTACAAAGGAATAATACATCCTGTTTTACCTACGTTTCATCATTTAACTTTAACCTATACGTACCTATACATACTTAAATACAAAATTCTTACGGAATTCGTGTCCCTTGGTCTCTTTTCTTCCCCTTTTTCTTTGTATACTTTACGTATACTCTTACACATTTTATTATTATTATTATTATATCGTGTTAACTGCTTTTAATGAATATTGTATTATACATATTGTTACACATACTTGTGTTATCTACTTTGAAATTTGTAAACGCATTGCAAAAAATTCTACAGACACGCATTAAAGTTGATCTTGATAGATTATCAGCATTGAATGCTCTCACAAGAGTTTTGCATAAGTATGCTGAGCAATGATAAATTTGTTAATGTTAAGGTATAATTCATAATTTCAGGTTCATTTAGTTTGCTTAAAAAATCGAAACATTAATCTGTGATGTATCTGTGATGCAATTATTAACCGATCGTATACAGGTAGAAAAAGAAGACGAATCGTTGGTAACTATTGGGGTATGAAACAAGCATAAAAATATTGATAGAAGTATTTCTTTTTAATAATTCAACAGATGCCTAGCCCTTAAGACGTTTGATAGAGTAAATCGTGAATACAAAATAAAAATTGCAACATATTATGAAGGAATAGACTTGTATTACAAATGTATTAATCATTTGGAATTGGTTCTTTTCCAAAAAATTGATTCTTTGTTGGTGGAATGATATGCAATTATTAGGAAAATGTTTAATTCATTTTTTATTGTATAAATATATTACCACAAAATATTACTAGAAAATCATTTTTGCAATTTGTAACAAGAGAAAATAAACAGACAGAAACTGAATGAAAATTTTAACATAAAGAGACGAAAGATGAGGGAGTAAAATCAAAGTAAATAAAAGGTTGTAACTACATCATGAAGAAAGTTGTACAGTGTAAACATGAAAGCGATTAATTGTCAGCAAAATATTAATTAATTATTAATTGGAACGACGAACAATCATTACAGTTTTCCCTAGCAAACCTTTTTCTCTAAGCGTTTCTCGCTTTACATCGTAATATATATATCAACATTAACGACGTCAACGACATCACCAATGTCAGTGCTATGTATGTAGTTGTTGCTATCTCAAGTATCGCAAAGCTAAGCGACTTTACGCCGCTGTTTATGTGATGCAGTAAAAAATATATATATCTTTTCGATTTTTTTACAATTTCTTTACAGTTACTGTTTTACTTCTCTCAGTTACTGTTTCACCATCATTAAAATAATGAAGATTGGCGAAGATAGTTTGCTATTGTTATATGAAATTGAATTATTATTTTCTTATTCAGTCATAGCACACCATAGCGAAGAATAAGCGTAATTGTTTTCATTTATTTCTTTCCCAACATAACCGACAATCTGTACATTAAATCGCCTCAAGTCCTAAGCGCTTACATAAGGAAATTATTCGAACTGAATGTTTAAATGAATTTCACCTAATATTATTACCGCGAAATACCTCTTCTGAGCTTGTTTGAAAAAGTGAATAGTGAATAGACAATAGTAATGTGAAAGAGTCGTGTGTAAATATATACGCGCGCGCGCATTCGAATAACGGATTGTGAGATTTTTTTCTTTTCTTCCTCCTCTTTCTCCCTTTATCTTTTTCCCCGCTAATAAGGTATCTCTTTTGCGCGCATCATCAATATATGCGATTTTTCCAGCTTTTGGACAAGTATGTTTTGCTTTTATGAAAAATACCGAATGTTCATTTCAGTAACATGTCTATTTTGTATCGGAAGGAAGAAAGAGAGCCCGTGCACATATGTGGATGTGCACATAAATCGAGGCAAGAGCCACGTGCAAATTACGTGTAAATATAAACAAATTTTTTAATCATTTCAATTTTGCAATGCCTTTTTATATTTTCTTGAAATGCATATTGTAAGTAAAATATCCGGTCGTGATTGTGTACTAATATTAAGATGAAGAATCACCAAAGAAAATATATATGCATATCTGAAAGTAGCGCTTCGAATTGAAATTGTTGTACATATATAACCACAGTTTGCGAGTGTAGTTAATATAAAAACTTCTTGGAAAAGAAAATAAAAGTTAAAAGAGCAAAAGTCAACAACAACCACATTTCTCTCACTCGCTCACTCACACACTTACTCACCCACTCACTCACTCAACAGTCAATCGCTCAATCACTCATTCACTATCTCTGTCTTTCTGTCTGTTTGTCTGTCCCCCCCCCCTCTCTCTCTCGAAGTACAAACTCTTAAGTTACCGCGCTTAATAATAATCGTTCGAAAGTATTATTCTAAGGAAAGTTGTCTCATTACCCTTTTCCTTTTTTCTCATCATTGCGCTTTCAAATCAGTGGCGAATATCGCTAAATCTGTCGTGGTATGTCTTATCGTTAACCCCTTAACCTACAATGTCGAGCTAGATTCATGGTGCGTCTTTCGGGCCAAACATAAGAAACACGAGTTAGATTTCGGGCTACATGCGACAAACATTCTTTTTTTCTTGACCGCATTTGGACGCGCAGATATATTTTCTGGAAAAATATTAGAAAGATACCCTTAAAAATTTTGTTCGATGATCAGTTGGTAGTAATTATTTATGAAACATTTTGCAGCATAAAATTAGTAGTATTTTGCACAACTTCGAACGCTCAACCAGACCGTCAAATAGCTCGACGTTTGACCGACACTGCCGATGGTTACGACACGCGCTGTTGGAACTTAAATCGTAGGGCAAGGGGTTAAATATAGCAAATAATGAAATAGAACTATAAATCATGCCGAACTATAAATCACGTTATATCACAATCAGCGATATCGGACCCCTATTTTGAAAAAAAATAAGCACGAAAGACACATGTTTCATCAGCAATACCAAATAAGGTAAAACATAAGATATAAATCAATCATTGTACCATCCATATTATTATGCAGATTTTTCATAATAAAAATTCTTCATTTCGTTACTCTTGAATTATTTGAATTATTTGAACCCTATAGGAATCTTGTATTATCATGAAAATTTCACTAATCGTCATTTTAATAATATCTTTCATATAAGCCTTCACGCATAACTCGAATACTCGGTATCAATATCGTATAGGTTGCCAAACACCGGTGGTTTCATCCCGGCGATAATAATGGGGTCGATTATCACGGAAGACGGTGACAGCCGGAAACTGATTGTCCTGTATGTACTTGAGTGTTGCGCGTACCTAAGGCAGAGCATTTCGAAGAACATGAATGAAAAAGAATCAGGTATAGTGACAGGTTAGAAACATTTATCCAATGTTGATTTAGTGATCGTTCGATCTATTGCATCGCATTACCTGTGATACAAAATGTGGCAGTTCAACTTCCGGCGAAGTCGAAAGATGTTGTAGAATAAACTGATCGGATTGGGCTAACCAGAGATCGACCCCTCTCAAAGGATCATAGTTGAACGGTCCGATTCTAAGTAAACCAAGCGTACAGTCGTAAACATCCAGGACCTACACAACGATAGACAATCCTTTATGGTTATCAACAATACGTTGCAAGTAATTCAGGTTAAAGGTGTGCGTAATAAAATCGTATTTAGAATTGAGATTTACATATTGCGACTCCTTCAAAATACTTGCGTACCCACCTGTTGACCTCCGGTTAAATGCCTGGCGCATCTCAGCGCCTGGTCGGGTCCCTTGTCGGGGAAAGTTGCAGGGAAAATCTCGCCCGTTTTTACATTCAATCCGATACCATATATTACCGGCCAATGAGTGCTACCTCTTATCGTAGTGTTCAATTCGCCTACACAGCATATAGTTAGATCGATCTCCACTGGCTGCTTGTGAAATGCCGCTAAAAGAAATGCAACGTTTCTTATACTTTACCTAAACAGAAATGATAAAAAAAGGATGACCGGGGGGAGGGAAAGAGGAGTGGTGTTGGTGGTGGTGGCGATAGAGGAAAAACTTACAAAGAATATTGCAAAACAATTCTTCGGAATAATTTCTTGGATCGGAATAACCACCGACGAGTTGTAGTTCCAGACGACCCTCTGGAAATCCAAGGGCGAGTTCTGTTACCCTCTGGATCATTGCTGCTGCTGCATCTTCTGTGCCAGCACCATCCAGGTGCGCTAACGCGGCAGCACCGGAACCTAAATCGCATATTGATTCACAAACGTATTCAATGAATGTGCGTGCGTTTGTACGCTCGCGTGTATCGAACTGTTGTCATCGTTTATTGGTGCAATTAAGCGATAATCGAAATCCTTATGGTAGGGCTTACCGGAATGCCTCACAACGACAATTATACAGGTAGTCATATCATCCGAGCCAATGATGCTTACATTTTCTGAAACAAAAGAATAAAGAGATAAAAGGCTAAACTTAATTATTTCCAGGACTTATAGATTAATGTTTTCTCTCTGCAATTCGTTTGCCTCTGAATGGGATTGGAGTTAAAAAAAAAGCAATGACTGCGAACAAGACACGGAGAAAGTTAAAACTGACGACTTTTTCTAGGAATGGCTTGTTTCATTCACATGAGAGCTAAAGTATCGCTAAATCTATTTTGTTCTTTCTTGGTCTGACTGGCTATCAGTCTCTCTCTTGATGGTATATTAGTTCGCATAGCATATACATGTATTTGTGTTATTTTTCAATACTGAGATGCGCAGTGCGTTCTTTCGGAAGATTCTCGAATAAGACAAACTGGAGACGGCATCCAGTCCAGTAGAAATCGCTGCAACTAATATTATGTAGTCGCAGGCATTACTGCAGGGTGATTCCCTCGTTAGTTAGACCAAAGACAAAATAGTACGCAAGGATTACGCTGTTTAATTATACACGTGATTTGTCATCAAGAGGCGACAATATTGGCTTTCTGTTAAACTAGGGCCGGTTATATGAGTACATACATATGCATGCATGATCCACGATGTGATTGACGGCACTGCCTTTGTGTCAACTAGCAAATATGGAATTAAAAATGAAACATCATACATTTCTATTGTAAATTTATGTTAACAGTTTCTGATTTCCTGAATTAGTAACTTATGGCGGCAATGATACGATGTACGTAGAAATGCAATACTTTTATATTTTATTTAAATATTCCCTTTTTTCCTCTCTTATTTTTTTTTTTTTATTACGCACGCACGTACGTGCATAAAGGTATATGTACCCATAGAAAAATCGGGGTCAATTACATGAGTTGTACAAATGAATGAAATGGCTCATATTTACTGTCGTGTGGCAAAGTAGCGGCCATTTCCCTTTGACGTACGTAAAGAAGTCCCATCGGTCCCACTAATTTTGCTGGCATCGAATGAAGTTGGGCTGCAGTTTCACGATATACCGGATGAGCTACGTACAGCGATCTGCTATCCGTTGGAATGTCCTCTTGCAGGACTCCGTTTACCACCAGCACCATTCTGTGTAACAAATTATGCAAGCTTCGTTAAAAATCAGAATGATAGTAGTAAGCAGTAAATACATCATACGCAATTCCCTATTAAGTCGGAATAAAAATAATATTACGGCAGGACATTCTATAACGTAACTCGTAACCATAACGTATTAGAGAGCGACACTGATTCATAGGTATATATTCAATGTCGAGTAAAGAAGCGAAACACGTACAGGTAAATCGCATAAATACTACTTCCTTTATCGATATTCTTATGGAAGAAAGAAATGGGATATAGATCTTTAGATCATTGAATAATCGGCTAAAAATAAATATCGCGATAGGAATGAACAGAACGTATATGGTGCGGTGTCGAGAAAATTTGGCGATACATACATATATGTTAGATGCATCTTTTTAATAGGGTATTTTTTTACGTATCTAGGTTTACGATCTAAAAAGTATTACGACAAAGCTGTTTATAAGATCGATGAATCGAAAATCATCGGCAACCATAGTTGGCACTCAGGCTCTGCCGTTTGCGTTAATCGTATTAACGATAAAACCTCGGGATAATCGTGCCAACCAGCCAGTCAGCCGGTCAGCCAGTCGGTCATCCAGTCAGTCAGTCAGTCAGTCAGCCAGCCAGCCAGCCAACCAGCCAGCCAGCCAGCCAACCAGCCAGCCAGCCAGCCAACCAGCCAGCCAGCCATTCAGCCAGCCAGCCAGTCAGCCAGCCAGTCAGTCAGCCAGCCAGTCAGCCAGCCAGTCAGCTAGCCAGTCAGCCAGCCAGTCAGCTAGCCAGCCAGCCAGCCAACCAGCCAGCGAGCCAGCCGGTCAGCCAGTCAGTCAGCCAGTCAGCCAGCCAGCCACTCAACCAGCCAGTCAACTAACCAGTCAGCCTTTCCTCCTAATTTACTCGAAAGGTTAAGGTCATTTGCCCCGAATGACATTCTGTGTTTAACCTTTCGTTTGTTTAACTAGATTACTAACAAATCGAGAAGCGAAACTAGAGCGAGCCTTCTTGAGATGCACCACCTCGCTGCTCATTCCTAAAATGATTTCCTATCAGTACGTTTTTTCGGTTCTGATCTTTTATCTAAATGTAATTAATTTGGCGATCGGTCTTTTTCCTTGAAATTATTATCGATACGATTAATAAGTGGAAGGTGGAAACGCAAAAGTGAGAAACGGGAAACGCAAAAATAAGAAACGGGAAGTGAACAAAATCTGTTTTCTGATCAATGAATGGCCTGTGTGCCTATATGTACATATTCTGAAACATGTACATATAATACCTCCGTATGATATAAATATATTTTATATAAAACCAAAACGTTTTGATTTGAGTCGACTTTCACCGTTTATGTATATTTTTATCATATTTCGATCGTAATTTCATCAAGCTTTCGAATAAAACACACTGCTACATTTTAAGTATAATAAAGACATGAGAGAAAGAGAGAGAGAGAGAGTGAGAGAGAGAGAGAGTGAGAGGGGGGACAGGGAATGTAGCTCAATGTGAGAAACTTCTGAAACTTTTGACTTCTTTTCATCTTTTTAAAAAGCTCACCTTCTAAAAAGAACTACAAGATGGTTACAATTTTCCAATTTTCTTGATAGAAATGATATTGTCGAAGAGCCAATTTGAAAGATTGAAAATTTGAAAATCCTTAGCGTTTCTTCGCTAACTAGTCGATTTTTGATTTGTCGAAATCGTAGCTCTGTAATATACTCGGCTAGTTTCGATCGATAATGAATTTATCAAAATTGTCTACACATTTCCATCGATGACGTTCAGAGCAACACAGCAGACAGAGCAACATCGGGAAATTTTCGAGCAGAAGTTTGATTCATATTTCATAGGTGAAACGAATAGTTTGTAAAATAACACAGATATACACAAAGTCAGCGCGCGATTAATCGTAGTATTTAATGCACACAATGTCTACGTGATAGAAGAATGAATCGCGATTCGATCGCGAAGATATATTTGAAAGAACATGAATCCCAAATCAAGCACACGACTACGACTAAGCATTCACAACAACGTTTCATTCAATCGTCGTCTCGGTTAGGCTGAACTCATTAACAAATCGTGCTAATTATGGCTTCTATTATCGGTTAAAATGCCGATTGGTTGATCGGCGCGATCCATACACGGGTAGTGGGATGGGTTAAAATCCAGTCGGGACCAATCGAAGCGGGTGGTACCGATCAGATATCAAGTCGCCGCCGCTGCCACCGCCGCCGCGCAGCCGACATCACCATCACCACCACGAATAACAAAATAACATGTTTGCTTCGCTTTTATACCTCCTCTCTTATTCTCCGTACCTCGAAAAGTGCTTTAAAATCAAAATCTTCTTTGCATAATGCTTTTTTCTTTCACTTATCTTGTAGCTGATGTACCGCTTACAGATGATCGAAGCTATTACTAGAATAGTGATAACATACTACTCTGCGTCTAATTCGATACACTATAGGTATGCGCATGTAGTTTTACCAAAATTCATTGAGATAATTAAATTAGTTTATACTTTATATATATTGTCATTTGAATCAAAACATAAAAAAGTAACAAAACAAAATTTAAAAACTGAGATTTGATTCCTTACCTTTGAAAAAGTTAATTCGCGAAATGAATTGTCCATAATCTGACACTGATTATTTATGTACCTATCTCAAATTAAAGACATGGTAAGTTATGGAGAAAGATGGTGAAAATCGTGAACGGGAGATAAACATCAGAATAAAGATGCGTTGAGATTATGCTTGATTATATAAACTGTATTTTAATGACCTTTATCTCGATCGGTCGACATAATATATGTATGTATTCTCTCTTTGATATCCCTAACCTTTCTTATCTTTTACAGAAAATCTCTTCTTCCCCAAAACATTCTTCACTATCGTATAATATAATAAATCTGAGAAAATGAAATTTCTTAAATGCGATCTTTAGTCACTCATCAGAGTCATTTGTTTAACATTGTGTTTATTCTATGCGAGTATTTGTAATTTGTATTATAATTTTTTTTTCATTTTGCAAACGTATCGTTTGTATTGTGCGTATATATTTATACAGGTGGGTTAGCAATATTCTTGATTTCATAGGGAATATCCTTCTTTTTCGCACAACGATCTTTTGTATACAACACGTGGAACACGAGTCAGATACAAACTTCTGTAAGATATAGAAAATGAAAATGACGTTCGCAGTAAATAAAGATTAGTGTATCGTTATACACCAAAGAACTATCGTATTCGTATTCGTCGGACAACGTAGCATATAAATAGTCTTTCTATTCCTGTTCCTTGCGATTTCTCTGTATGCCATTATATCCGACTTATAAATATAAAAATATCGTTTCGATGCCTACCGACAGAACACTATTTACTCATGGGAGAATGAATAATGAAAAAAATGCAGATTGCAAGTATATAGCCATCCTTGTCATCCTGTACGATCTTTATCATCAAAGTTAATCAGATAAATAGATAGCAAGAGTTAAATTTAGCTGAACGAAGAAGTGTCGACGAAATTATCGAGGAAAGACAAAAAGAAAGGAACAAATGTTAAATCGAAAGTGGAAAAAGATCAGTCGTAAAAAAGGGTAAGAAAAAGGATCGAAGGAAGAGCGGTGGAAGGGCAAAAGAGAAAGAAGGAATGGAACGAAACATCTTGGTTGTTCGTGACCATAACCGGCGAAGAGGTTAGTAATAGGTTGGTTGGTTGGTTGGTTGGTTGGATGGCTGACTAGCTGACTGTGCAGATCGAGCCACACGGAAATCCACTTGAAAAGTAGCCATTACCTTAATTATTGGTCTTTCGTAGAGAGACTATGTGCACGTTAGCCAGAATACGATGCGAAGTGTGTTGGTCGGTTCTCCTGTCCTGTACAATTGGTTGAGAATTCCTTTCCACGACATTTTGCTCAGAATCTATCGTTAACTTCGCAAGCTACTTGCAAGGATAATAAAAACGCAAAGAAACAAAAACGTTATATCGTCTAACGAAAGTATTTCGAAATCGTAAAGAAGCAATCGTAAAGAGCGATTAAAATAAAAGCATATTAGTAAAGGAAAGGTATTCGCTAATAAAGTTAATATTCATAATAAAATTAGAAATAAAATAAAATTTGCATAGCATTTGAAGGAACGTTCGAATGGCAACATGCGAGAAATTGGCCAAGTATGTACCTAAATTTCTCTCGATCAGATTTTTTCACATTTACACGATCCTTGCTGTTTTCGAGGGTATAATTTCGGAACGGCATACCAGAAACTTGGTATCTGCTCCCCCTCGCTCGCTCGCTCTTCCTTCTTTCAACCGATTACTCGCATAATGCACGCCAACTACGTAGTTACACTCGCGCCACGTTACATGTACACCTATATACGGCTGAGTGTAATTACACAGCTAGGATGCGGCCACGCAGTTATTTATTTAAGCGTGCAAAGGGCCGTAGCCATTAACGGGTGCCTTTCCTCGAATCACCTTCTCTGTGGGGCTGGTATTCTAATGACTGGTGATTTCACTGAGAATCTCTACCAAGTAAATCTAAATGACTACGCGCGACTTTGCCCGAGTAAAACGAGCATTTTCAATCGAACAATTTTCCTCTTTCTATCGTCCACTACTATGTGGTATACCATATACACCCGTCATTTACTTTACTCCGTTTTATCTTCTCCTTAACCGATCATGATTTTTCGGTTCTGTTTATTCTATTAAATCAATTCAATTCGCTTGATTAAACTAACCAATTAACGGTAAATTACCGTTATCATTATCGTTATCAGATATAGATATAGATTTTGTTGGGTAATTGAATCTTCAAGTCTAAAATACAACGATATCAATGTCATAGCTGATTAACTTCATCCTACTACGCGGTATTCGCAAGGATATGCGGGTGCAATGCAATGAATATTTGTGTTAACGTTATTATGCTATAGGAAAATGGAAAAATGATCGAAATGCGTGTTACGAAAGCCCCCCCCCACACACACACAATTCCATATTGTTTGTATACGGTATACTGTAATTGTAGTATACAACGTCTGGTAAGCGGGGACAGCGCGAAAGACCAATGGAAAATTTCACACTGTGCCGCCGTCGCGTCGGTTCGATTGCAGACGTCACGAGTGAAATGATAAATTATTATTACCAACAGAGAATTGTTTACGCGAAATAAGGAGGAAGCAAAACGAGAAATCAAGTAACGAAATCGAATCATTCTGTGATAACAACACGAAAAAAGGAGGTCGACATCATTTAGTAACGCGTTTTATCTTGGGTGGAATTAACTCGCGAGTGCGATCAACTTGTGTCGTAACTTGTAACGACAATTCGATAATTTCACTGTAAAAATTTTCTTTCATTTCTTTTCTTTCTAGTTGTTCGTGCACAGCGAATCCAATTGCAATGATAATTTGATCGTTCTTTCCTCCAAGAAAATTGTTACGATTTATCCACGTTACAAAGAACCAAATTAGTTGCGTAAAATTTCAACTGGCTTTCATTTGTAGCCAAGCGTTTTATCTAGTCATACATCTCATCGTCGATATCGATGGATAGCTGAATTTATTTTGAATTTGGCGGGATCTACGAATCGAAGAATTCCGATTTTAACAGATAGCGTGAATAACGAAGAGTGATTGTTACTGTTATCACCTATCGGTATTTATCAATAGTTATAGCAAATATTGTTTATTAAAGATATGAAACATCGCGATTAAATATCTATGCAATAACAATTAACAACAATCGTGCTCCTTTATTTGCTTTTGTTCGGTTGAAGATGACTTTCTTCGTTCTTTTTTCGATTATTCGATTCAATAGATTAACGTTACACGGAGAAAGAATATCTATTACTACTAAAGAATATCTAATCACTACTACTACTACTACTACTACTACTACTACTACTACTACTACTACTACTACTACTGCTACTACTACTACTGCTGCTACTATTACTACTGCTGCTACTACTACTACTGCTGCTACTATTACTACTGCTGCTACTACTACTACTGCTGCTGCTACTACTACTACTACTGCTACTACTACTGCTGCTGCTACTACTACTACTACTGCTACTACTACTATTACTACAGATTAAACTAATCGTTGCATCGCAAATGGTTTCTCTGCATGTTCAATGTAACAATAAGAATCTGCAGCACGTTCAATGTACAATAAGTTTTCGTTAATAACGGTACGTTTGTCGATGAATTAAAATCCTCGTTGAATCAATAATGCATGTATGTACTTGTACATGTATAATCCAAGATAGAAAATTTATCGAAAAGGTTATCAACGGAAACCGAGCAAAAGACATTCTAACTCATCGATTTGCTTTTTTTTATATACATATGTACGTACGATGGACATGAATAATTGCCATTTACAATTCAAAGGGATTCTACGCTGTTGGTTTTTTCCTCTTTCTAGATTACAACTAAAACATCTTGGAGAAATAAATGACTAAACCGTTTCACGATAAGATTAGTAGAGAACACGATCATCCTACATAGTACGCCGAGGGAGAACTGACAATGAATTGAAAATAGAAAAATTCACTACGTTTGAGTGACGAAGCAATTTGACGATACAATCTGTTTTTTTTCCCCAATACGCGAATATCCCGATTAATTTTATGATCGTACATAATAGTCGTGACTATTCCAATACGGTACAATTAAAGAATAACCGATATATGTATTATTCTAATTATCTGAATGAACAAACATTGAAACAGAAAGTATATATGTATTTAATTACATAAGTAAGAAACAAGCGAAATCATGAATACAGTAAAGGGACGTATGTAAGTATTTATGTGGTCACCGTGATCAGTCAAACTTTTACATCTTCGTTTTATCCGCAGTTTTCTTTCTGAAACCGAAAAGAGCCAGTCTGAACTAAATCAAATCAAATCGAATCGAATCGAATCGAATCGAATCAAAAATTTGTACAATAAAAAAAGACACGGACAGCAACCTGTTCGGTTTTAGCAGTTAGAATTATTGTATTTATAGTTTTTCCGTAGTTGGAACGGGAGACGATAACGCACATAATAAGCGTGCTCAGATAACGAGCAGCCGTTTGAGCTAACGTAGTCCGATAAACGGTGCCGAAATACCATATGTATATACGTACATAAAAACGACCATCATCTAAAGCGGACCAACCACAAACAACTATTTACCAGATTGATTATCGAACATTCAAGTCTACCGATATCCTGACACTTTATTTCGATGTGTTCGTTACACGTACAATGTTTGTTATCTAAAGATTTCTAAAATGATCTTGTTTCAATGCAATGTTCTTCTCTTACCGAAACACCAATAATCCAAAGGATAAATATGCATCAAGACTTTATACATATACTTGACATAAAAGAAAATAGCGATTACAATATGATTACATTTGAAATGTAGATTTTAAAAAGAACCAAACAGCTGAAAATGTAATATAATGTAAAATCGGAAGTTCACTCAAACCCGAAAGAGGAAGACTAAGTAAAATAAATAATATGGTTAAATTTTTAGTCGTTTCGATTCGTCATCGATATGGGAGTGCAATCGCAATATTGGATCGCAAGCGTTTTTTCATACTCACTTTACGGTTCTTCGGATTTTTCTTCAAACTGATCGACACGTTCCTGCCGCCATTTTTGAAAAATATGCTGCGTTTGGTATTGCTTTCGTTCCTTTTTTGCTTTTCCTCCTTCAACTTTTCGCGATCTTTCTGCAATATTAAAAAAGGAAAAGTTTTGAAAACGAAGCTTGAAAACCAGCTCCAAATTTATGATTTGAACGTATCACGTTTGAATTGAACGTATTCAATTCAAACGTTTTTATCGTGCCTTTCCTCTTTAAACTTGGTTCGTTGATATTCCTTCAAACACTTATAAGTCATATTGGTTAAATACGTGCATGTATTTGTTGCGTGATATGTATCTCCTATTCGAGTGAAATAAAACGAGACACTTTTCACGTTTAAGTCTAAACACTTTTCCCTCTCACTTCACTTGTTACATCCACAGGAAAGTTCTAACAATTGGAATGACTCATCGCGAGTAACGGTAAATTATACCTACGTTCATTCGCTCTAACTTAGATATTACAAGCATCATAAAAACGCATTTACGTTATGCGAGGTTTACTTGGATCATATGAATCGATTAAACAATAGGAAATAAAGCTGTCGGTAGAAAATCTTCCTAAAATTAAAAAAAAATTTACAACAGCTGTTTGTAGGTTGTGTCGTGAATTGCACTCCACCCTGCTTACGCCACGTTACAGGAAAGCAAATCCAACGATTCTTATTTTCTTTTCAATACTTTCTGGTTCCCCCACTGTCTAGCGTTCGTAGAAAGAAGAAAACACACACAAAAAAAAGAGAGAAAGGAAGAAAGGAAGGAAGGAACAACCAACTACATATGCCATGTGTTCTCAACTAACATAACTATAGTACCTATACATACGTATAATCGTAGTAAGTGAATTTGCATACAGTAGCCCAGCAAGCCTGCAATCGTCTGATTCCCTGCATATTTATGCGCTACGACTTCCTCCGATTGTTTATAAACGTATTCGTTTATACTGGATGTACAATGTGACGAACTTATATACTTCTTCTTTTTCCTTTTTTCATATACTCTTGCGCGTACAATATGCAGTCGACTTTAATCGGAACACGATTAAAACGCGTTCTATATTTCTGTATTTGATACAAAGTTATCAATTTGTCGGCAGTTAAATATCGAAGGACTAGTACCTACGTTTACCTGTGAACGGTAATGACAATTATAATTCCATAATCACGCTGATCTATTATTAAAATGTGTGATTACGCGCATCTAATCCTTACACGCACGCAATTGTATAGGTGAAAAGAATACGGATAGGATTCACGGCGTGAACGGCGCGTGCGTGGACACGGACGTAAGTACATGTGCACGTACACCACAAGCCAGTCCGCATTCCACGAGTGGAACAACCGGTACACGGTCCAGTGACTCTCAAGTTGCATCTCTCCAAGTTGTGTTCGAATGGGATGGAATCGTTATGCAACAGACAACAGAAGACGAGAGTCAGTGGCCCGTTGGATTCGCGGAAGGTGAACTGTTCTTCCGGGTCCTCTTCTCTTCTTTTCCTATCTCACTACCTTTCTCCTCTCTTTTTCCTCGTTACTCATTTCATTCGTTTAGTTTCGTCACTTACACAGCGAACACGCGCTTATAGTTTGCGGATGGATTGAAATCGAAAGTCGTACTGTCCGTAACACAAAAGAAAAATGACGCACACCTGTTCCTTACAGATAGTCGTCACTTTTTTCCCTCTTTCTCTTTGGCTTCTTGATTCTACTTTTCACGTGTATCTGTGTCCTAATTTTACGAGATAGCATGCTCTTCGATATCCGCGTTCATACAAAATACGGCTAGAGTTAAAATGCAATTGTCTTATCGATCCGAACGGAACCCACTTATTTAACGACTCGCTTAACCGTGGTATTTTCTTTATTTATTTTAAAAATGTTCTTCTATAAAACAACGATAATCGATTTGATAGAATAATAAATTGCTACAACTCTATCTTTCCCTCGAATACGTCTGAGTCTGAGGATATCAGTGTCAAAATATCGGTGTCAAAAAGTATTAGTAGAACAATCGTGGTGTAACTCGATACCCTCAACGCTAAGTTTTGGCAACAATTAATACTTTGCAGGGCAGTAATAATACGTTCGTAAATCTCTGTGAGCGATAATTATCCAGGGAGCTAGAGTGAATCTAAATTTCTAATCTCCCCCTCCCTCCTACCCTTTCTCTCTCTCTCACTCTCTCTCTTTCCCCCTCCTTCATGCTTCGAGCTAACAATAAGCTTAAATCTGAGTTTCTGATTTATGTAGACCCCGTAGGGAGTGCAGTTACCAGGCCTCTCTACACTCTACACACTACACAGTACACACTACACACACACACCTTCTTTACCTTCAACGCGCATACGTAGATACGCTTCTATGTATATATCCACATACCTAGCGTATATACTATATACGTAAGTACATCCATATGCTTACATCTATTCCCGGTGCGATGTTGCAACGATACGCATGTACGCAAGACACATTATCCTATTAGTCGTACTTACCTATACGTGTCAATGAAACGCATCACAACATATTCCTATGAATATAAACACCGAGTGTGTGTATCTGTTGAACTGTAGTGCGAATGAATTTGTCCAGACGTATACGTAACAATGCGTCAACGAAACATATATATGCACTTAAAATCAACTTTTATACAACTGTCGTCAAATTTTAATTGAACTTTATTGAAGTAAAAAGTAATCTATGGTAATAGTATTTTCATGTAAAAGATTTTTTTTAAGGGAATGATCTCATATTTCCAAAAATTTCTACACACACGTAAAGCAACTTAAAAGGAAAGGCGTCGGCGAATAAATATATAAAATATAAAAGAATAAAGAAAATTAAAAATTCGTTCAAAATATCTCATGCCCGATCCGATCGATACAATATTTCGTTTCGTGTTTAAATTCTGCGTCTAATTTGACAGGATGTTAAAACGTCGATGATACTGCAATGAAATATAATAAATTTAACAATAATATCAAATTTCATTCAAAATCACCAATAATCGACAAATACGAAGATCTAAGAACAACTAGAACAAAATACAACACTCGTATAAAGATGTATGCGAATTAACGTTACAAAGAGGAAACCGAGTCGTATCGAATCATATCGAGTCATCGAGTCGTGCATAACATTGATACGTTACGGAAAATGATGGTATATCGTTGGATGGCAAGTGGTAAGTAAGTAGCTGTCACAGATGAACTAGCGGAAGAGTAAAAGGTTAACACCCTCTACTAGCCTTAAGAGCATCTTAACTCAGTTTAGTCCGTGACTTAAGAGAGTTTCGAGAGCCGAGAGACTCATGTATCCACCACTACTATTATCACCAGCTCTACTCTTAAATACACATACAGTATACGTCCATATTCTCATCTCCCTGCCGCCGCGCTGCCTTCATCATCATTTGAAGACTCAAAATCTTATATTTCCAAACAAGATACCTGCGTTTAATCATGTTACTGTTTCCAATTTCTTCTAACCAATTGATGATTACTCTCAATAGAATTTTGCAAAAAATGCAAAAGAGTGAAATATCTACCGTATATACTTTAGTCTGGCATATTTGTTTCCTTCTCCTTAATTGGAACGTTTAAAAATTTAATAATTATTGAAGTACCAAAAAAAGATTAAGGTTAAGATTAAATCTGTGGGAAACTGTGGCAGTTTATGGCTCGAGTTTGTGCGAATACCGGGGATTAGTTATAATTTCATGCACAAATCACTTTAATATTTTCCTATTAAGCCATATAACCACGTTGCACGAGTTCCTATTACAGTTGCAGAGGAATATATAATATAGTCTAAGTATATACTATGCTATAATATATATGTCCATACATAAAGTATATATTATGAATATATACTTATGAATATAAAAATTCTCTTTCCTCTTTAAAAAAACGGGAAATAAGTAAAGTGTATAAAATAAACCGTATTTCATTAAAAGAAGATAAAGCAATAGTTTCAAAGACGCAAAATAAAAATATACAGATTTTCGATGAAAATCGTAGAAATAATTGAAAGAGCGAAGGAAAAGAAGAAAAAAAGATAGAAAAAATGGACAATATAAGATTGAAGAATGGCAAAATATTAGGAAAGAGAAATAAACTAGGACATACAGAATATATAGTAGGGCGAGTAAAGAGAATAGAAGGAATAAATACAAAATAAATGAAAAAAAATGAAATGTACAAACGGTAGAGTAAGTAAAAAATTAGACGCGTGAATATATCGAAAAAACGGGTCGACGATTCTGGTTAGTGGTTAATAGTTATGGACCATGCATAACTATTCTAATCTAAATGTAGTTATGTAATACTATGTAATCTAACTTAATATTATTATATAATAATATAATAAACTATGTAATCTAAACGTAAACTAATCTAAATGTAACACCTATAGCAAGTATTGTATGCACACGTGGTGTTCAAGAAAATGCTTGATACCAAGAACACACGTAGACAAGATACAACACCGAAGCCTCATGGCTTCAGGGTCCCAGCCACGGCCAGATTAATGAAGTTCATTCGCACAGTGACTCTCAATCGTTAATCGGTATTTCGTAAAGCTATTTTAGTTTTCGCTATACCCAACAATTCTTCTTCTTTTTTCAGGCTTTAATTATAAAAAAATTCCGGTAATATTACAATTACTAAAACAACTGATAGCAATATACCACTTCCTATAACGAATATTTCTTCAAATTTTGCCATTATATGATATAGTTTTATCATTAATACAATTTCATCAAAAAATCAACTTGTCGGCTAACTTCAAATATTAAATATATATATATATATATAATAATTATTCATAATTATTAATAAATATATATAATAATTATTCACATTAAATATATATGTCTGTGTATGAACGCACGGTCTTTTCGCGAATAATTAAGTTTCATCGTCCATCTATTTTACGAGTCAATTTTATTCTGTGCTTAATAATTCAAGAATAACAGGAACGCAAAAGAGTATTTTCCAATCGATGTTTAAGTGGTTTTACTTTTCAATATTCTTCATTTTTAAGTAATTTTCAAATAAGTTTCAGTTCGAACGTTAACGTAATATTTAAATTAAGTAATTTCACTTATATAATATTAGACAAGTACAAAAAAATATTGTTTCTTTCTTTCATCAACAAATTAGATAATTTATATCATCTAAACATTTTATAGAAAAGTTAAATCCAGATTTACGGTACGATATATTGATATATCTATCGACCGATTAATCTACAAGAAAACAATATTAAAAGAACGAAAAATGAAAAAAGAAAACAGAAACTGATTGATCGACGAAAGAAGTTATTCAACACTCATAGCATTACAATACGAGTACACGACGCACCGATTCCCTGTATGCCTGTATGTAATGCGACACTCGGCTTCGATAGTGTACACGTTGTCGCTTGTAAATTGTGCAAGTTGTTCTACGCCGCAATTTTCCTACATACATATGTACACATATGTACATATTTTCACTTAATATCACTTGTATACCTCCACCTTTGCATACTTTACAATGCGTATGAAAATTTAGCGAACGTAGCGTTTATATGCTCTGTTTCATTTTATCTCAATTGCCTTAGTCGATGTTAGAAATTAAATAGATTATGCTTATCTTTGTTTTTTATATGCGAATATTATTATATCTGCATTACTTGCACGTATAAAGTTATAAAAACAATTCTAACGGCAACTGTACTATTCAATTAGACCATTTGTGGGCTTACAGGTCATGATATGCGAGTCGTAAAAAATTGTTTACAAACACATTGTCTTGGCGGTTGACTCCTAACGTTTACAAATACATTAGAAACAGTTGTGCGCCGTGGCGTACTGAATCAAAAATTACAAGAATTTGTCAGAAATTAAAAATCTGTGAAAACTAACATTTTTTGTGTAATATACTTTTAATAAGTTTCAACATCGACAATGACAGCACTTACCACGTTACGGCAGCTGATTGAACAAATGGTATCCGATTTTGTAAATAGGTGATGAAAATGTAATTTCTAGTAATGTTGAACCTGCATTCGACAGAGCAACGAGGAGATTGCTATCGTAAAATAGTAGTTACGCAACAAGCAACTGGTTGTATGTATACACACGCGTTGTGGCCGATCCGAAACGAAACGTCAGTGGTCACACTGTCATCGTCACTGTCACCGTCACCGTCACCGTCACCGTCACCGTCACCGTCACCGTCACTGTCGCCGTCACAGCCACTGTCGCCGTTGCCGTCGCCGTCGCCGTCGCCGTCGCCGTCGCCGTTACCGTTATCGTCGATATTGTCGTTCACATTGCTAGCACATAATGTTATCGAGCACACACGACGTAATAACTAACCAACTCGGACTCGTTTAAAGCTTGAGAGCGAACGAAACGATGGAATGACGAAAGAAAAAAACCGTAAAGATATAGATAGAAGAGATACGATCTGATCGTGGTAGTCGTGTCACTTACGATTGCCAGTTTCACTCAGTCCAAACAGAAAAAGTGAGGCGCTTCGAGTGACAATTAAACAAAAATTCAATAAAATTGAACCGACACGTTTTCTTTTTCATTACAATTACTCACACAACATCTACATCGTCCGCACTGGCACTCGCGTCTGCACTCGACCTCGTCGTCAGAGTCGCCTCCTCTCCTACCATCTAGCTTCGTTTGTTTCCGTCATTCTTCGACTTTCGCGGCAACAATGGCGCCTTTTGCGATTTGAGATCATCTTTCAAAGTTTCAACTAGTTCTAATTTCAAAACCAATTGATTTTCTATAGTCTAAGCTTTCTTTTTTCGACAAATGATAATTATTATTTATTGTTTGTTATTTATTGCGTAGTATTCTGAATGAACAGGAAACAAGATAGCTATAAAGCATTATAAAGCATTTCACTTTAATATGTGTATTTATTTTCATGCTTATTGCATATGTATCATATATAACTAAAAATATATATCAATAAAAATCTAGTTATCAAATCTTTCCACAATATCCATTAAGAGAAGTAATTCTATAATTTACTTTAGAATTTCATAGAATCTTCAAAGTAAACTGAAAGTAAAATGTATAGCTACGTTCGAATATAATCAATTTCTATATACTTTATATATATTTATAATTTTTATCAGTGTCACAATGTACCGATGTAATATATTTTTTTAATTACAAATACTGTCATATTATATATTCTCACAATATGTTCCCTAACTTTTATGTTTCGTGAAAACGTTGTGTAATATGTTATTGTCTAATATGTTATATTACAGATAAAATACCTCGTTTATCCTTACATAACATACATGTGCATATATATATATATATATATATATATATATCATTGTACATATTAGGGGCGTGGTTGTAAGGTTGTTACTGGGGAATCTACTATATCGACATATGGCACTCTTTAATATCCGTGGAATTATAGTTGAATTTGGATGATTCGTACGACGTAGTACAACTACATACATATAAAAATAGAGTTCGTGAGCGAGCTAAAAAAGCGATATAAGAATAGAAAGAGAACGCTGTATAGAAACCCCTTGTGTCCTTCTCTGATAAAGTATGCACATTCGTACAATAAATATGCAAGTGAAACACTGATCAACGAGCGGCGCCAGTGTGTATGGCCGATTAAAGACGAGTAGAAAGGGACCTCTATGCAGCGTTCTCTTTCTATTCTTATATCGTACCTACTTGCACTGTTTTACACGGTAATATATGAGTGGCATACTTTACTTCTATATCTCTATGGGTACAATCGCACAATGTATGTACATACCACAGACGAATATACACCCCATTCTTAATTAATGTACATACATTGTATATATGTACATTGAAAAATATTTGTTACTGATTAGACATTAAATATGAAAGTAACTTCAATGATTAAACTTTTTCAGACATATAACAGTTACCAGGCAAACCTCAGATGTATAATTACATATCAGGTAATCAAGACAGTTCATAGGTTCTCCGTTTTTAGGTTATTAAGTATAATTTTTGTAAAAGCTTGTAAACAAAACGATAAATGAAGGAAATAGAAAAACGCGGTACATTTTAATTTTCAAAAATATCGTTTCGGAAAGGAATACAAAGAGAGAGAGAGAGAGAAAGAGAGCGAGAGGGAGAGAGAGAGGGAGAGAGAGCGGGGAAGAGCAAAAATACAGACATTTAATCAGGTACATATAATATTGCGTATTGCACATGTGTACATATTTACACGCCACGTTACATATGTCTATATTCATAAGCACATATATGTCATATACAATGTACACTGTACATTATATTTATAATATACACATTTGCTCATGTCTTGCGCACCATCTATCGGAAGAAGATGGTACAGTATTTCATTAGAATTGTTTCGCCCCTCTATTCAGCTTTTGTGAATTTCATCGGCAGAGTCGAATGTGATTTGAAGATGGCGATACAGGAGTAGGGTTGAGCGGACGCTTCGTAAGGAAGCCTCTTTTTTAGCAGTAATAGCTGAAATTTCGATCGCCGTTGTGTCTGGTGAGTAAAAAGTGATATCGAAGGAGTTTTAAACAAATTTCGAGTGAGATTTGAGTAGAACATGAATGGGAAAGAAATCGGAGATTTCCATCGGTTGAGCAACGAGATCTCGGGATACATACTTACACAAGTACATATGTACATACGTATGTACGAACCGTTCCTCTTTCCAGACTGGGAAGTTCAATGCGGAGCACAAGCATGTGTCACGTCGCGATCAAACGAGAGCATGAGTTCTCTAGCGATCGTCTGTATGCGAACAGGGATATTTATGAGCATATGATACACATGATCATACCAATTTGTATTTGTGTACTCGCGCGAGATCATAAAGCTGATTCAAACCAGAGACACGAAAATGGGCAAGAACTTGAGGCGTAACGGTATCATCGATTTATCTCGCTTTTAATCTAGTAAATAAAAAGTAGACTCTTCAATTAGTTTCCTTAGTAAATAATTAGTTTCGTTGCAATTTTTTGCTTAAAATGAATTTATAATATGTAAATTGATTATAACGTTAATCGATTGAGAATTGAACAAGTAAATATAAATTATTTAATTTAATACGAAAAAGGTCTGCAATTTATAATTAGTGAAACAGGGAAGTAACTGTGAAAACGGTAAGGTGGAAAGTAAACGCTGACATCAATCGATGATACATATCTATAGTATGGTATAACAATTGGTTCATGTGCTTATTCTAAATGACAATAATACATACATACTGATAGATTAAAGACAGCAAAGAAATACCTGCGGTATTTCTCTTGGTTTCTTTCAGATGGTGGCGGGTTCTTTGCTTTTCGTGCTAATGAGGGGAACAATTCAAAAGGGGAGAGGCCTAAAACTACTAACACGATTTACTAATTGAGATGGAGATGGATTATCTTTGTACATATGTGTATATATACATGATATATATATATCTGCAATTGCCAAGTAAAAAAGACAGCAAGCGATTGTGGAATACCAAATGATCAAGCAGTACTCTCGTTTGCGTAAGGTTAATACGCACGCGATCTAGTCAAGAAAAGAAGACTTAAGCTTACTTCTTAAAGAAGAAATTATAGCGTTTCGTCATATAAAAGAAGACGATGCAATCAATCCAGAACATGCGAGCTTAACTATAGAAGAAACATAATAACAGACTTGAATTGCAATTGTTGTTCCAATCGTACCATCAAAGTATTGCAAACAAAGACCGTATCTCTGGAAACCGAGGATCGTGCATCGGATATCGCATATGAATAACAACACACAGGTAACTCCATCGTAATGAAATATCAATAACTTATCGATTGCGCTAGAATTTTATTACCAAAGGGAATATGTTACCAAAGAAACCATTAATCGAGCACTTGAAAAGCATCGGTGGTGGAACGCGCGTAAACGCATAAATATATGGTTTAATCTTATAGTAATGTGTCCTGCTACATATACATAACTGTGTTATTAACAGCAGTAATACCAAACTGGTCTCTGCTGAAAGATAAAGAATAGATGATCAACTTGTGGGGGAGTTCGTTATGATCGATTATATAATGAAGAATGTACTGCATGTTAATAATTTTTATGCAAAAGGTAATTGTACTATAACTGAGTAACAAATCTGGAGGTAAAAGTGACACTCGCCACCATGAAAAGGAGTTATTAACCCATGGAAAATTATGATGCCTTTATCGACTTTCGTTCGTCGGTGTCGGCATTTCGTAATTTAATACCAAAAAGAAAGAGAAAGATACGAATTTTCGAATTATAATTTTAAAGATTTATATTTCGTGACAAACGATAGATTTGAGTGTAAAAGAAGAACAATCTCTTTTGTTCACATCGAATGCGGTCAACACGGTTGATTTGATGTATGTTATCATCGAACGAACAATCAAAAACGAAAGACTAAGTGAGAAAGAGAGAGAAAGAGAGAGAGAGAGAGAAAGGAAGGGAGGTGAATCTATCATATACCGCGAGCGAGTAGGCAAATGAAAGGGTGGGGTTTAGAACAATTAGTATATCGTGATGGAGAAGGCGAGGGGTAAAAGAGGCATAAAAGAGGGAGAAGAGATATAAAGTTCTCGAAAGATTCGCGTATAGCAAAACTGGTAACTCTATCTGAATAAATAACTATTTTATGGGCAACAACTTTACTGACATATCGATGAGTATTGAATTCTCCTTCGAAGAAACGTAATCTCTGAAAATAATGGGGAATTAGTGTAGTGGCAGTAGTCGCAATGAGACTCTGTTAGTTGAAAGAAAGTACAGCGAATGACCGAGTTGGAGGAAAGAAAAACGAAAGATTGTAGACGAGAAAATCGAAGGAGGAGGGTTGAAGGAACGAAAAAGGTATGGAAAGAGTCTGAAGCAGGGTGGAGAGGGTGTCTGGCTGGGCTGAGGGGTAAAATCCAGAGCGATATCGACCGTGAATTGCGCTTGCGTGGAAAAAGGCGCGCAATCGCTGTTGAGGAAGCAGCGTACGGCCGCGAGGAACAAGCAGTCAGTCGATCGTCGCGACGACCATCACCGACGAACAATAACCCTGTTGTTCTGCCGTACTTTCTTTATATGGCCGCCGTTATTTCGCAGCTACTATTCCCTCTTGTACTGATATCAATCATTTTGTCGGTCAGAAGAAAAAGCTCCGTGTATTCTCATTCTCAGTACGTTGGTCTATTTCATCACGTAACCATTCGGCTGAATTCTTTGATTCTTCCGCGAAAACTGGGTAAATTGTTGTTCTTCGGCTATCGGTTTTATCGTTATTCCATTTCTTCCGGTATCCTTGTATCCTTGTAACAGCCTCGGTGATTCCAATGCGCGCACGGACGAAACGCGCATTTACGGAAAGCTACCACGTGAAAAGAGAAGTTGTCATTAGTAAGTATGCACCGAAGGAATTGTAAGTAAGAAGGGGAAAAGAACGCGCCTTATTATTTCCGTGATATTGGCTTTTTTCGTATTTCTTTCATTAGCCGACTTTTAATTTCTGGATTTCGATTACGAATATAGGATTGGTAAACGATTATAACTATGATTTAAGATATTTACGACGACACGTAAACTTCAAACAAGAATCCGTTTAAATGTATCACGCGACGCACGCTTGTTTGATGCAATAAATAAAAAGTTAGTGCAATAGACTGTGGACGAAGAAAAAACAGAAAGAAAGAAGGAGTTAAAGAACTAAAAAGAGGAGAAACGCGGACAAAAGTGGGAAAGCGAAATAGAAGGAAGTAAGAGGGGGAGAAGAAAGGAAATATCGAAACGATAAGAATACGATAACCAACTATAGTTTGAACACGCGCGTATTGCCTCGCTAAGCTTAACTCCGTTACTCCTAGTTCTTGCTACAACAAATAAATAAAAAATTTTCCTTCAGGACCAAAGTAGAGCCGATGATGAACGCATTGTACGATTTTAATATTGGTTGTGAAAGTAAAAACAATCACGATTGACGTGTGTTTTGATAAAAAAGGAAAAAGAAAGAGAAAGACAAAGGGTGAATCGCAAGTTGCGAATGTAATTGTGTAGGATTAAAAAAAAATAAAAAGTTAAATGGTCAAAGCCGATATGCAACAAAACGTTTTAAGTCAAGTAGCTGGAAGCGAACAACCGCAACAAGAGGAAGTTCAGCTGACCGAATTATTACCAGTGAAGCAATCGCGAATAAGGGAGAATGAAATTTTTAAACATATGAACACAAATGCTGATGCGACCGATGCTTTGAAGATACTCCGAAGTTTCACAACTGCCGACAGTTGCTATAACAACGATGAACATGAACTTTGCTCGCGAAATTTGTCTGTTTGCCGAAAAATCGAGCAAATTGATCAAGAGAAACAAGAGAAGGACAAACAGTGGCGAGAAGATAAACTGCGAAAGAGAATTGCTGAGTATGATAAACAAGTGATCGATAGCACCGAAATCAGAAAAGAAAAAGAAAGAAACAGTGTTCGAAGATTCGAAAATGAATCGAGGACAAAGAACAGAAAATACAAACATTTCGATAAAAAGTCGATGATTGGTTGTGTAGTAAAATCTACGAAGAAAAGAACGATCGTTCGTACGGTAGAATATATTAAAGATCAAAGAGATGAAGGAAATGGCGACAATGGGATGAAACATCGCTATAAATTAGAAGAAAACGCATTCCTCGAAAATGAGAGGGGAAATTTCTTATCGGAGAATAACGAACAGGTAGAGTCAACAATTTATTTGGATTTAGACAAGAATAGTGAGTTAAATGATGACGTTTACATGTTTCGTCGTGAGTTGATAGATGGGGAACAAGGACGGAAGGTAAACTTAAGAAACGTAGAAGAAACATACGAAAACGAGAAGTCTGCGAAGACTACCGATGGAACGTTATTCAATCGAATAGCGATTCCTTGTGGGGCGTCGATTGAAAATAACATTGATGTAGCAGAAAAACGATTTATTACCACTGCTGAGAAAAAGAGCATATTTGATACGAAAGTATCAAACCCAAAATTGTTACTGGAAGATTCGGCAAACGTATCAAATGTCAATTTTCATATAACAACGATGAGTTACCTTACGGAGAATAAAGATAATAATAATAAGGTTCAAGGTGAAGAGAATCCTACGAATCCATTATTCAGACCAGAAGCCTCCAACAGTATTGTGGCTACCAAATCGACGTCGTCAATGTCAATATCAACATCAACGTCATCGTCATCATCATCGTCATCGTCATCGTTGTCATCGTCATTGTTGTCATCATCAACGCTGTCGCCGTATTCGAAGGAAGAGAATACAAACGGCAGCGAGTGCGACCGCGGCAAAGATCAAAGTACTGCATTGCATGGTATGAAAACTAAACAAGAGAATCAGCAAAAAAGATATTGTTGCGTAGTGTGCGAGGCGCGATTTAAAGGTAGCGGAGGTCTTCGTAACCACTATAAGATCGTACACGGTGCGGGACCAATCTTCAAGTGTGACGAGTGTGGGAAAGAGTTTCCTTTAAAAGAAAGATTAAAACTGCACGTGAGAACACATACTGGCTTCAAGCCATATAAATGTCCAGAATGCGACAAGAGTTTCGCCAGAGGAGGACAACTGGTGCAGCATCGACGTACTCACAGCCAGGTAAAACCGTATCGTTGCGGTTTATGTTCTGGCACGTTCACATGCGCTGCGAATTTGGCGTTACATGTAAAACGACACAACGGACAAAAAGATCACAAGTGTGAAATCTGTGGTCGTGCGTTCGTTCGGCGAGACGCTCTCAAGAAACATTTAGAATGTCTTCACAGAGATGTTAAATCTTTTCTCTGTGTAATCTGCAACAAGACGTTCAAGGGCCACCTACCTCAACACATGAGAACGCATGCACGTGATCGGCCACACGGTTGTGCTACATGTGGTCAAAGATTTGCTCAAAAATCTCAATTGACTGTCCACCAGAGAACGCATTCTGGACAAAGACCGTTTAGGTGTTTGGTTTGCTGGCAGGCATTTGCGCACTCGACGGCACTTAAACTTCACACAAGAAGACACACTGGCGAAAGACCGTTCAAGTGTGCCGAATGTAACGCTGGTTTCACGCAACTACCCCACTGGAAAAAACACATGAAATGTATCCATGGCAGAAATGAGCCGTACGCTTGCAAAAAGTGTACAAGTTTCTTCAGAATTAAAAATGATCTGGAATGTCACGAAAAAACTTGTCATCCTGAATCCGAGACTGAACACGACGTTCCGAGTACTCAAACCTCAGATTTAATCACAAACACGATCGTGCCAGCATCTATTTCCATGGCCTTACAACCGACAGCGACTCTACTTTCCAATGAAATAATCAGCGATAAACCCTCGCCATCGCCCTCAAAATATAGAATAATGACTGTCGAGAGGATGAGATTGTTGCTCGCTGTACTTCTTAAAAGAATCAGCAAGCAAGAAAGACTCGACGAACTAGGCTTTGGTAAACGACTGATCGACCAAGTTCTTTACGATTCTCTGATATCCGCTGGCAAAGATCCAGTGGCAAGCAACGGTTTATCCGAACTTGAAACACTCACCAAGAATCTCGAGATATTCCTCAAATGGACTGTACCTAAAGAACATTGGGAACATTTCCGCAAATTGAATAAAACTCCCGAAGATATTTTGGAAACACTGACTGCTACTTAAATCAAAGTCCTACTCGTTTTAACATCATCTACGTGGCAATCGCTGGTATATATTTACCAAAGACTAACAAAAATACCGGTCGATACCTCAAATCCTTTCGAAATTACGATCTGATCCTGATTCTAAAGCAGAGGCTTTTTAAATCCAAGACTGCCTTTCTTCAATCGCAGACGATCTTTGTACCAAGTCCTACATTATTATATTTTCCTTCGACAATGATTACATAGATGGACAGTGGGTAGATATAGGTACAGGTGAACAAATAACAGAAGATTTCAAGTAACTAAGCGAAACGATACGTATCTGTCAGTGAACAGGCTACCTAGTAATAATAATCTAATTTTAAGAAACGAAACCATTAGTGATTACTTATTAGAATTTCGATGCACAGACGTTCTTTCATATAGTATAAAATTAATACTTGCTAGTCCAAAGTGCAAACGTAATATTCCTAATAATAGGCAAGCGACTCGTTATAATCACCGTTTCTGCTTCTGCCATTTTATTATTCTTTCCGTATTATGAAAAATCAAATATAAAATCGATTTACGACATAGCATGCATTTTAATGATATTTAGAATCAGTTTTACACTGACTACGTTTTGTAAAAATAATACCGAGTTGTGTAAAAACTAATAGACTTGATAAATACTTTAATATTTCTTCATCTAAAATTGAAAAGTCGGTATTCAATTTGCTTTGTGATAAGTTAGTTATATGTACATCGCGTGCCATGTTGTTTGTTTGTACTGCAATATCTTGTACGAACAATATGAAAATACGTAGATTTTAGACTTTTACGCAAAGTATAAAGCGATAATATACACGGATATAATTTTCGTTGTGATTTATGTGATTCTAAGTGATATGATACTTCAATTTCATGAGTTGTTCCTCATTATCGAATATTTAAGTATATCTGCAACCGTACAGATATTTTTAACAGTCAACGGGCTACGTTTTCTTCAGGGTGCCATGCGTCATTCTATTTCTTGCCCATAGTAATATTAATAACCTTTTTTTATTTATTATATAATATCGTCCAGATGGGTGTACTACGTGCTGCTCATTTTCATCGCTTGTACAAAAATATATGATGATATTATGCATGTTACGACGATGGCTAATATTATCGATTACGAACAACAAATTGAAAGGTGTACGTATGGCAATAAATTGAAAATGCATTTGTATTTGCCGTAACGGGAGATATATTTTGTTAATGATGATGATACTGATGATGATGATGATAAGTAAACAGGAAGGGAGGAACGGGAGGGGACACAGAGAAAATCAATTAGAAAATTTGTTGTTGTGTAAATTAATGTGTAGATATGTCTGAATGATGATACGAGTATTGTAGTTCAAGTTTTTGGGTAATTTCTTACTTAATTCGAAGAGGCTAAATACCAACGTAGGCTACTGTATGTGTTTGTAGCAATACATATATTCCATGAATTAGACGTAAGCATTTTATATTTATACATACATTCATTGTTGTGTGCAAGTTACTGCACAAGTATAACGTTCAAGTTAAATGTATATAAACTTTATTGATTTTCCTTTGTGATATCTTTCTTGCCATTATTTTACTTTCTGTTTGTTTCTTTTTCCTAGATTATACGACACGTTATTTTCATTTGAATAGAAAATTTGTGAAAAGAGCAACATTTTCGATCTTTTCGTAGAATCTTTTTCAAATCTAAAAAAAGACGTGCGGTGCTACATGGAACTCTGTTGTGTTCGTGGCCCCGTTGTCAAACGGGAGCCTTCCAATACCTAAAAGCCTTATAGTCGTTATTTCCTTTTCTCATGTGTACGTTGTGTAATTCTCGTTAGCGTATATTTGTTCGTTTCGGTGCGTAAATCGTGCATATTAACGTTAATATGTTTAATAAATATGCTCGTACGCATAAAACGCAAGTCCATCTTTTAAATAGGCATAAGTAAATGTGAGCAGACAATAATGATTAAAGTTGCAAGATTAATATAGTTGAGGAGAATAAAAAATATGTATACACGTATATTACTAATATTACATACGATTAAGTATGTTATTTTGTTTTATTAGTATGCAATACAAATAGAAAAAATATATAATTAATTATACAATTGTGTATATTACGTAGTGCGATAATATTATACTGAGTAATAATTATCAATTTGTTAGAAACTTTTCCAATATGTACAATACCCATATGCGAAAAGGTACCACGTACTAGATTAATATTTTATATTTTGTAAATGTTTCAAACATTTCCTACATATAATTATATCGTGTTAATTTCATAGTTTCACGACTTTTAGTTTATGAAACCCGGTAATATCAAATGTTTATATAGGTCATTTCGTACGACAAAATGATCCGATAAAAATAATTATTTTCTAACAGATGACGTTTGAAAATTTGAAACAAAGATCTCAACGAAATCATCCATCATTTATTCGATACGTGTCTACGTATTCGTCTTATAAAAATTCAAGCAAGCGTATGTAAGTACGATAGGTTACTTACACGACGTATATATGTATATTGACAAGGACTACAGTCGGTTTGGGCTAGTCGCATTGAAATTTATTCCAAAGATGAGAATCTACTTTCTGCTATAGAAATGCAAATAAAGGTCATAGAAGACACTGAATATAGATCGAGGTCGTAAGGCACACTTACGTGATTGTAAATACGTATATAGAATTCGAAGAAGGATTTCAATGTTTCAATGATGATGCTGTTTAAGTGCTCGAATTGCTTTATTTTATATACGTTAAACGGTGCCAAAGTGAAATTTTTCATTCAACATTATCTACTGTGTGATGATCGATTACCTGTGTTGTTATATTTTCCATTGCTTTCAGTTATGAACAAACTATATGTAAAGTCTGCGTTACATTTAATTACGTTCTAATTAACGCGCGGAGAATGGATTATTTCGAAACATTTCGAATTATGTATACTTATTATTTTTATTCGTTCTAGTGCCATAACGTATCCTGCTTTATTGTATAGTCAATTGTACAGTTATTTCAATAAAATGCTTCTCTTCTTTATTAAAAAAAATATGTGCTTTAACATGTAGGAATATATATGTATACAAATAGAGTATTATAGTAAAATTAATACTAAAAACGATTGAAATATATTTTGTATATCATACCTGTAGCAACAATATTATATTTAATACAAGTGAACATATATTTTCAGCAATATTACTGCCATTTGTTACTGTCATCATGTTGTTCAAAATCAGTGTATTCCCAAAAAAGCAAGAAGTTCTCTCTTAAGTCTATTTGTAAGTTGCTTATATTCAAACACTGAAAAATTACTTTACGTAATTCATATTTTTACATGTAAAATATGCAAAACAAAGATAAAAGTTATAAAATCAGAACAATTTCATTAGAATTTGAAAATAGTTGTCACGCTTTTACTATTCTAATTATAAGAATAGAAAACTCACATCTTCTTTGTTGTCATATTTAAACTGTATTTCGTGATTGTTTAAAGATACTCGTGAAATATTAGATGTTATTCCCCATATTTGTATTCCTCCTAAGATAATTTTTTCATTAAAAGAACTCCTCATTGCTTTGGCAGTGGATAGAGTATCATTCTCAATGGTGAAAACTGACCACACAAATTGTTCCTTCTCCAACGAATCTGTAAATACACATCCACTTATTAAAACAAGCTTATGAAAAATTTAAGTAATTATATAGAAAATAGCGTGCTTCATCATTCTTATTGATCTTGATATATGTTGTTGAGATCAGCATTCTTAGTAATTTCACTTTTACGTGCATATGACCACCGCTCAACTTTAGTTTCCGAGAGTATTTTGATTATTAGGCAATAAATAAAAAAAATAATTACAGTTTTATTTTTTGGGACTGTCGTATTAGTATTACTGATGAGACAAAAATTCAGTTATAGACTCAGCATAATATTCCATGTGAACATTATGTTCAACGAAATCAATTAGATGGTTTCTCCTATATTATTATCATAAATTCCATATACATTTATTATTTAACCTAAATCTTACCTGAACCAGCTCAAACCAACAGTCGAACCAAAATCTAGTCCTAAAAAGATCATATATATTTCGCAAAACTAAGGCCGAACGGCGGTCAATGAAATCAGTAAGGTGTATCCTTTTCTATAGAAATCAATACTACTAACTATGGCATCAATGCAATATATACCTAAACTATCGCCATCATCCCAATATAGTTCGCCTTTTGCCTTTTTCACATGATCCAAAGTAATCAATAATTCGAAATTATTCTTTCTACTGCTAGTTGTAGTATCAGCTGGTTTCTGTATTGGTAAAATGGATCCTCCGCGAATCATCAATGGTATAGTATCGAGTGGCGCATCCATCGTGTAATATTTACCCAGCGCGAAGACGGATTCTTTTGTATAAAAATTATACCACACTCCATGTGGTAAATAAGCTGATACTTTCGTTTTGTTCTAATAATCAGGAATGGAGCGCATCAAAGAAAAAAATGACTGTTTTAGCTATTTAAATATTAGCGATTTATTAACATGGACCTTAACTTACTTCTTCTAAAACTGGAATTATCATCAAAGAACTACCCCATAAGAACTGAGTGTCGATATCGTATGTGGCCGAATCGTTCGAGTATCTAAAAGAATGTTAAATCTTACAAGCACTCTAAACGGGTCGTATATTGTCAATACACTTACTCAAAGAATAATGGTCGCGCTACAGTTTCTCCAAATTTATGTGCTCGAAATAATAACGTATATAAATAGGGTAACAACCAGTAACGTATCGTAAGGGCACGCTTTGATGATTTTATTACTAAATCGCCCATAGCAACTGGATCTTGTTCCTATAAATGATATATGATAATAATATTAGACATATCGTTTGAAAGAAATAATTGAATTTAATGGTCTTCATGCAGTAAGAATTCATAAATACAAACGATTGTATCGTCGGAATTATGATTACGAGAAAAAGGATAAAATGCACCAAGTTGCATCCAACGATTACATAATGCCACTGTTGTATTTCCATTAAATCCACAAATGTCAGCACCAACCATTGGAATTTGGTAAAAATTCATCAACAATATTGCTGGAATACTCATTTTTAAATCGTGCCTAACGTATGTCCAATGTATTACGTAAAATGCGAATATTTAATAAATATTTATGAATACTTATAAACACTAGGCGCAACAATTACCATGAGGAATAAACATCTCCTGTCCAATGACCAGCATAGTGTCCATGACCCACCCAAGTTGAACGCGATATTATAAATGGTCTTTTTCGTCGAATATTGGTCAGTGCACTGTGTACATTGCCAATGTTACGTAATTTAACTATGCGTGTTTCTACTTCACTTATAAGTTCTTTGATGATTAATAGCGTACTTACTAATTCGTTGCTATTGCTTGACTTGTGCCATAAGTATTATGAAGATCATAATGAAGACCTAAGTAATGCTTAGCGTTCATGCACAATGTTTTTGTTGCGAGTATGTCTCCTACAACATTCGGTACATATTTCGGATAATCCAATTTACTTTTTGGACATCCATTTTTATGTCCATCGTAAAAATTAGATGGCTCATTCATATCCTAGCAGTAGATAAAAACACAAAGCAAAGATGAATATTATTAATGTAAGACATTTTTATTTTCACTAATAGATAATAAAAAATATGTATGCATACGATCCAAGCACCGTCGTATGCAAAACTATCATGCATGTTGCTCATCATGTGGAAATAATAGTTTTGCGTTTTGGGATTCGTAAAATCGGGCCATACAGTAGAAACGAAATTCCACGTCTTGCCAACAAATGGTTGATCAGTTGCTCCATCTTTTATAAATATATCGTCTTTCATACCTTCATCATATGGCAAATAAGTTCCGTGCTTTTCAGAACCAGATATTCCCGCATCGATTAAGGGAATATAATGCATTCCTCTCTACAATATATAGAATGTTATGCATTATATTAAATTTGTATATTTTTTACATGTATATACAACTTCAAATCATACCGAATGTATTTCATTCACAAATTGTGGTAACTCTTTAAATGTTTTTGGATTATATGTGAAATCGTTATTTTTATCCATGTAATCTAAATCATTCCATTGAGTATCCTGAAAATAAAATGAATGAAAATGGTTAAACTTCATCTATTACATATTCGTTTAAAGAATATGAATTTAATGATTTATGTAAAACATGTTACAAATGGAATTCCTGCTGCTATGGTTCTATTCCATATTTCCTTTGTTTTTTCTAAGGTTCCATATCCGTATCTGCAAAATTTTGAAAAATATAATAAGAATATAATAACAATTATTTTACAATGAGATAACTTTCCTACCTGCATAAATGAAAACCAAGGGACCAATATGGGGGGAGAAATGGTTTGCCTATTATCTCAGAATATTGTTTTATGACATCTGTCGGGGTTGGACCCAGAAAGAAATATATATCAAAAACACCGCCAATAGTTCGAAAGGTAATAGCAGGTGACGGTTGTAATATCACATCTACAAATAGCGAACGTTATGACACATATTTCAGCGAATTATATGATATAAAGAAAAGATTACTTTTAACATCATTTACCCATTGCATTACTATTGAGAAATAGAAGCCCGTGAGACCTTCCGGAATTTTCAATTATGAAATAGAAGGGATGAGATCCATATAAATTTGCCTAGATTTTGAAAGCTTGTCTTTATAAATATATATGTTAAAAAATGTCAGGTAGAAACAGAGTATAAATTTAACCCCTTAGCCTACACGCTATCTGCCGATCGCGCGAGCCATAGTAGGCAGGAAGTTCGGTCGCGCGCCGTGCCATTCATCTGTTCAGCCGTGTGCCCGAACTGGCGCAAAATATATACTTCTTATGGCATGTATATTTAGGGGCTACAAAAGGAACTGTGAAATAATAAACAATGTTTCAGGACAAATAGTATTTTTAAGACGTCTAGGGCGTAATCATGATCAATTAATCAGTTAACAAAAACAATTTATTATTTCAAAGTGCATAATGAATTACTAGCAATTTGTAAATTACCACGAGTCAGACACGTGGGTTCCGTTTATGGCACAAATTCTTTACTACAAGTCTGACACGTGGTTTTCGCTTATGGCACAAATCCCTTACAACGAGTCTCCCTCGACGTTATAGGCTAAGGGTTAAATAATGTTTTAAAATGAATCAACATACATTTTCTATTGGTGGTTGATCTTTGTTCAATAATGTAAACATTTGCCAATTAGTATCTAATTTTAGCTTCGTTTTATGTTCACCAATACCATAAATATTATGGCTCGGCAAAAGAGCGCTTATCTGCAAAAACTGATCAGCAAATATGAAACCTCCTGCATTAATAGAGTTAAATCTGGATATGAAAAAAAATAAAGATAGTTGTATTGTATATACATATGTATATATACGTATATACATAGCTGTCCAGTTTATCTGTGAACAGCTAAATATTTCGAGAAATATAAAAGATACGTAAAAATAATTCAGGCAAAGATTAGAATATTAAGAGTCTCATAAGTTGGTATTTATATCACCTTGAAATGATCTTGAGATGCCCTGTGAACATTACATTAAAGTTTTTAAATGCATCTCTATATTCTTTATTAGATATTTTTATAGCTGACACCAAAACATTTTCAGAACTTTACACACATGTGTATTTCGTGTAACATAATTTCGAAATATAAAACGATAAAGTTACCAAAATACTGCCAACATTGTAATAAAAAATATACAAGAAACTTCAACGCAATACTCTTAGGTCATGTCAAGATCACTTCAAGATGATATACCACAAATACCAGCACGAATGTACCCCTAATATGCTCAAACTTTTGTCTGAATCAATCTTTCGTATCTTTCATATTTTTTTGAGATATTTAACTGTTTGTAGATAAACTGGACACACTATATGTATATATGATCATACACATATAGGATAAAAGTGACACAAAATTCAAATGTTACTCACATCACTGTATCATCTAAGGTTCTGTATACTTTAAAGCCAGGTTTAGTATTATCAATCTCTAATTTGTATTTTGCGTTAACATTTTTTTGAAGAAATGGTTTGGGATCTGCTCTGAGGGGCCATGGTGGTTCATATCGTTTCTTAAGAGGATCATATATTTTTATACGTAGAATAGAGTCATCTATAGTGCTGGTTTCTATTTTAACCAGTGGTAGGTCATTTTCATAAAAGGAGCTTTTTATTTGTTTGAGGAATCCAAAAAAGTTGTTTTCTTCTTTACTAAAATTTTTATACCTGTATATGCTCCAATCGCTTGGATAATAACAATATGGAAAATTCAAAGGAACAGGTCTTGTCGTTGATATTTTTTTGTTAAGAGAATTCCAGCAACAACCTCTATTTCTACAGGATAATTCGGATGCTCCATCTTCAGGATGACAATCAAAGCGTAATGTAGCAGGAATGTTGTTGCACTGCTTCTAATGAATAAAAGTTATAAAACAATGATTATTATAACCTGCAATCATGCTTTTTAATTATAATATTTGAGACTCACTTGTACAATTCTAGGAAATTTCGATATTATGTCATGAGATTCTATATCATATTCAAAATTTTCTTTTTTAGATAATATGATAGAATCATTAACCAGTTTATAATTAATATTCTGTAGAATTTCGTCATTTCTAGAGATTATATCCATTTTATATTCTTCTATAATAATGCATTTGCTTTGTTGTAAAAACACTATTGTTACACCAAGCAGAATAATGAACATGATCAATTTCAGAAAATTATATGTTAATATATATTTGGAATATTTATCTAAAATCTTATTTCTTGGTACAAATTGTTGTATATCTTTCACATTCATTTCTATTGTTTTAATAAATTTCTTCGTTCGTTAATTCGTTAATTAATTTGAGTATTTTGTATCTCTTTGAGTATTGAATAGGCCACCACCTTTAATAAGAAAATTAGATAGAATTAGGTTGAAAATAAGAAAGTTGATAAAAAAACACTTAAAAGGAATAAAATTTACGCAACTAGCCAATAAAAAGTAATCTAAGATATCAGTTTCTATACAGATATATCTATAAAGTAATACATAACCTTAAGAGCCACGTACAAAAGATAACCATATACATACTATTAATACATATAAGAAACAAGAATTTTCGTTATTTTTACACACTTATGCACGTTTTAATACGTCAAACATGATTATCTTCTACAATAATATATTTAACTAAATTTACCATTATATGTATTTTATTAGTATTGAAATGTTCCCTTATATACAACATAAAAATCCCACTTATCATCGAGCATTATTTTGTACAAAGAGGAAATGAGAATGCTCACTGCTCACGTTACTGATACTATGTAGACACTTAGTACATGATACATGGCGTTTGGGGCGACCGTTTTATGACGGATTCTAACAATAAACGGCTCGCAGTAGCTTCACATATCTTCGTATCTGTAAGACAACACTAATGTAACGATGAAACTTATCTATTTTTAATACTTTGTTAATTAAAAATTTCATTAACATAGTGAAATTTTTCTGATTAAAATGAGACCACGATATTGTTATATAATTCGATCACATTGATTGGCCTTATGAATTTTCCTTCTTCGATCGTCAGTCGATCGCTATGATTTGTAGCTGCACAATATCCAGCCAGTTTTTAGCATTATTGATCTGTTTTGCACGCGAATTAAGAATATTTCCAGTAATGTTCTGTTGTCCTTTCCTAATTTCCTTGTATATATATATATATATATATATATATATATATATATATATATTACAAATTAGTTTTTAATACCTTATGTGTATATGCATTGTGCATATATACGTTTCAAAATTAAGTGATAAACGTAAGAGTTTGAATAATTCTATGGTTAGTAGTAATAGTAATAGTAGTATTTATTTACTGTGTTGGATTTTCGTCCATTACAATCTTAAAATTAGATGAACATGTAGTGATAACTATACTTATTTCTATTTTATATTATGCTTATTGACATATTATTTACTTATAATTAGTGCTTATAATAGTGCTATAGTGCATAGTGGTCTACTTCTTATTGTATTCATCATGAAGTAATTCAAATTTCTAATAGTTATAAATGGTTAAATATGTTTACTTTATTCTACATTCTATACAAATATATCATTACAAAATTTTAAACACATCATATCGCGCATTATCATACTTATATAGACTGCATAGTATATTAAAAGGAATGGACATTTATAGATTAAATTTATAAAACATATTAAGAAAGAAAAGAAAACAATATTTTACATTTTTTACACAATTTTAATACATGCATACATGTTCTTGTAATATAAATATCACTTTCTTTTTTTAAGTTATATCAATCTCATAGTTGTTTTTTATTTTTTCACATTGTTCAATAATTTCTGAAATAAAAATGATTCATTTGCACAATACAAACGCCACATAAAAATATGCTTCACTTAGAAATACTTACTTTGAACAATCGTCTGTAATGTCAAAATAGTTGGTGATTCTGGTAGTTCCGTTAAAAAATTTTTTCCCTCATCACAACACTTAGCCAAAAGTGGATCCAATGGTAAAGAACCCAAAAATTCTATATTCAATTCTTTAGCCATTGCATAACCACCACCTGTTAATGCTGGGAATATTTCTACGGAATTCTACATAAGGAAAAGGTGCTCATAAAAATAACGATAACACTTCAAATTACAGTAACATTATCTAATCAACTTAATATTTTCTTTATAATCTTTTTCATACTTACTTTACAATTAGGACACATGAAGATACTCATATTTTCAATAACACCTAAAATTGGTATATTCACTTTTCTGCAAAAATCAATTTCTTTTCTCACATCTAATAAAGCAACCTGTTGTGGAGTTGTTACTATTATTACTCCTGTAATGCCAGCATCTTTAAGATATGAAGTTGCTGATAAATGCTCATCTGATGTACCAGGGGGTGTATCCAAAATAAGATAATCCAATGATCCCCAATCTACTTCTGATAAAAATTGTCTAATCATTCCTAGAAATAATATAAGGAATGTATATGAATAATAGTAACAATTATTATTATTATTATTAATAAAAGTGTGTACATATATGAAAAACAGAAATAGCTATAAATCAAATACCATTTTTTTTGGGTCCTCTCCATATCACTGCGTCACTTGGACTTGTAAGTAAAAATCCAATAGACATTAATGACAAATTGTCTTCTATATACTACAAAAAGAGAAGCAAAATTAATAAACGAGTTCTGTTAACTTTATATAGACTCATATTTGAAAACATAAGTTCGAAATTAATGATATTTCCATTTACATTTATTAGTATTCTTGTTTATTTTAATGAATGTTACATACTCCTAAAGTTTGATTCCAACTTTCTAACAAGAACTTTAAAAGAAAGTAAAACATGCTGAAAAGTGTTGTTTTCTATGACTTTTCCCTATACCATTTTGGAATGCCATTAAAAAAAAATTGTACTTTACAACTATACTAGTGCAACTATGACAAAAGTTGTATAGTCTTATTTATGATAGAGTGTGTTAAACAATAAATTTTACTTTACTATTTTATTCTAACTTTACCTAGAACAACATTATAACTCAATTATTAGAAACACTCTGTATAACATTACTATATCCAAATATGGTACTACATATTTATCTGAATTTATTTCTGTGTATAAAAACTTACCACTGGCGACCATCCTGATCCACTTTGATGAACTTGTTCTCCTATCACACCTAATACTCTTGGTTGAGATGGTCCACAAATATCAATATCTAGTATAGCAACCTACAAAATTTGTTATTTTAAATTATCATTCACCCGAATTAAAAATCTATAAAATTGAGCTTTATATATGTTATAAACAATTTCTTTACTTACACTCAAGGTTACAAGTACATCATACAGAATATTAAAGTCTTAATATATAATCAATGATTAAATAAGAAACTGCTATAGGATAATATAATAAATGTATGATATATATATATATTTTATTTTATATATAAAGAATTTTTTATTATATATATATAAAATTAGGAGAGTGTAAGTATATTCTTTAGCATGAACTGTATACTATAAACTATAACTATTGCTAGAAATTGCTCTGTTGATATATACATATAAAACAATATGGATGTTCTTGCTACAAGAAGGAAGGTAAGCATTTTTAATATAATATTAACTAAGATAACATTTAGTTTATATTGTAAAACATATGGCATAAAAATGTATAGATAACAATACTTCATAAAATGAATGTTTAAAATAATTATTTCTCACAATTTTTATGTTAGAAAGATACATACATTTATATCAGCATTGCTTGCTGCCAAGGATCTGGATATTAATGATGTTATAGTACTTTTACCAACTCCCCCTTTACCAGATAACACCAATAGCTTATTTTTAACTGTGGAAAGCCTTTCTTTAACAAAATCTATAGTAGGATCCGGTTGTCTGGTAATACCAGACGCGCATATCACTTGATTTGGACAACCAGCGCACATTGATACCTTTCCTGCATCTTTATTTGCAGTACCAGGACAATCTATAAAAATGTTATTACTTATCCACTATATAACAAATAAGGTTTTACTAACATGTTACATTCATGCTAGATGTATAGAATTATTACATTCAGTTTCTATAAAAACCATTATGACAACAATTATAATAATTCAAACAATTCAAGCAGGTACATTTGAAGATGTTGCTTATCTTTTAAATCATTAAAACAAATACTGAAATTAAAAACACAATATAATATAACCTTACATATAAATATAAACGTATTATTAAATTAAAAGTGATTCTTCGCACACTTAAATTAGTTATCATATGTAATAATTATAACACCAAATTATAAATGATATATTCAATATTTTGTGACATATTTTTTGCTGTATATATACTTACGTTGTGGTATATCACCAGGTATATCAGCCATGTTGGATAATAACCAACTAAACTAACTGCGACTAATAATTGTTCAAGTAACCGATAAAAAGATAACGTTTAAAATCTATCTAAAAATGTTGTATATTTTTAAAACAAGTTTAGTGATTTTTCAATTCCCATTTTATGTTAACTAGGGATTAAATCTCAAATTCATCATCCTTACAAAATTTAAATGAGATGCGATTTTAAATTTTCTCTTTATTTTACCATTGTTAGTTTCTGACCTTAGTTAAAATAAGTGCAATATTTTCTCTTTTAATATATTTTATTTATGTAAAATTTGAAGCAGTTGCAATTGTGGAGTAATTTTGGCGGTGGTTATAATTTGTCTTGGCGTCCCAGTATGGAATATAAAAATGTTAAAATTCTACCCCTGTAAGTTTCCGATAGATTAGTATCGCTTCATTTAATTCATGTCTCACAAAAAATATTTTTAAATAATTATCAATCATATTTTTTTGTAGAATCACACAATCAACACGTAATTATGCATCAGATGTTGCAAATAAAACAAATTCATTAAGATTTCCTAATTTAGTGACGGGATATAAATGTGATGCACTGCATGCTTCAGAAACTGTTCTACGTACGCGATATACACCGAATGAATGGTTTCAGAAACAAATGAAATATTACAACGAAGCAGATGCATGTAGATATTCATCAGAGAGAGTGAGAAACGAAACTTTGCGAATTATTAGGTAAACGCTATATCAGATTCTACACTAATAGAACGCTATTTTTCGTTAATCTTGTTACTAGTCTTGTTTTATTATGAATTCTATATGTATGTTCTATATGAAATTCTATACTATGAACATAGTTTTACACATTTTAGAATCAAGTATATCTCAAATTCTATATGAGATTTAGGTTTGAAAATTGAGGTAATGAATGCAAAATGTGGAATGATATCTAAACAAAGTAAATAATTTGTGGAATTTTGTGTATATAATGCAAATAATACTTACTTTTACATGTCCAAATATTTTTGTTACAGAATAATTGAATATGATTTCGATTAATTTACATTATCGTATAATATATGTATAAAAATGTGTGTTAAATTAACAATATACAATTTTATAGTACAATAGATAGTGTTTCATAGAAAAAAGAGAGGAAAGGATATATCACAGTATATATAGTCAAATTTTGTTACTGTCTGAATACTTTTGGAAGCAACTTTAATAAGTTAAATTGCATGTATATGTTATAATGTACATAATAATAATAAACAAATACTGTAACAGAGATGCTGAAGAGAAAGTGCAATCCGGACAATACAATACCAGCAGAAGACTTGGTGAAAGAATAAATGATGTCAATTTTTGGAGGAATGAAATAACATTGGAATTAGAAAGGTTACTTCAGGAAATTGAAAAATTGCAAGATTGTCATTCTGCTTTAGATAAAGCTATCAAAGACATTGAAGATCCATTACATATAGCAGAAGAGTGTCTTTATCATAGAGAAGCTAGGAAAGGTATGGAAAATAAGTTTGATAGTAAATAAATATCATTGCTGTGAATAATAATATTATTGGTTGCTATTGCTGTCATTAGAGTATATAATCTAGTAATACTGTTCCATCTCCCTGTTGTACAGATACAGAACTTGTACATGACGATTCGGAGAAATGTTTATTTAGGGAAATAGAAATCTTAAATAAAAATAAAATAAAATTGGGAACTTACTTAGATAAATGCAAGGATCAGGTAATATTGAATTAAGTGATTAAATTTTAGTGTGATCACAAACCGATTTTACTTGTAGCTACGAAACTGCAGAATCTCTCAATGTCAATTAGAATTGGACCTAAAGAATAAAGAAAATGCATTAGAAATAGATACAATGTGTCATCACTTGAACAATTACAGTCACGGACTGCAATATTATAATGGAATTGAAAAATATGATGCATGGTATATAAAATTTTGTAAATAAATTCAATTTGTATTAACAGGCTACTTTATGTAAAAATTAAATTTATCTATCTCATTAGCTTTGCTGAACAAGATACATGGATACACACTGCTAATCAGATAGTTCAGAAATCACAGACAGAGAGGAATAAATCTTGCCAATTAAAGACAAATGCAGAAGCTCTTATGATTAAAATTACGCAAGAAATGTGGGATGCATGGAATAATACGAACAATGCTTTAGCACATAGATCTTCTGAATTACTTGAAGCTAAAAATAAACTTCAACAACATTTACAAATGGTACAAATAATTATATTCCATATATTGAAATAACAGTGTAACATACTATTTTTAGATACAACAAGAAATTTTTGATGTTGAGAAAAACATGGAGTTGATGCATAAAGCTATTGGAGATAAGAGTTACATTCTGAAGGTAGCACATACTAGATTTGAAGGTAGAATGCATCGCCCGGACATAGAGCTTTGTCGTGATTATGCGCATATAAGGTTCATTTTAATGTGTTTATTTTCATGATTACAAAGGATAATAAGAAATAAGAAAAGAAAACTTTTAATATCTTTTTAATGTATTTTACTTTGACAGCCTTCAGAAGGAAATTGGAGAAATAAATCATCAAATAGAAAGAATGCACAGAACATTGAAAGAACTAGAGAATCAACATCAGAAATTATTAAAAACACGAGCAATGCTGGAGCACGATCTTATACTAAAGATTGACGCGATACATATTGATCGAGAAAAAGTTTCTGGTCTTAGACGTGCTTATCCAATTAATATTCTTTTTAAATGTTAATGCTTACCAATAAATATATAGTTATTATTATATATTATTACATTGTCTTCCCCAAAAATTTAAACAATGTAACGTAACTAACAACATATTAGGTACTGAACATATATTTGTCAAAACACTAACATCCTTTTTTCACAATTTTTACTATTTTTTCATGAAATTCGGTATAGGAAATGTCATTCCTTCTTTGGCTTCAAAGAATGTATAGGATAGTACAATTTCTTCAACATTTTCCATTTTTGGATCATCAACAAACTCTGGATCAATGTAAAAAAATACTGGCATGTCAACCTTTAACAATACACATTAGATAACATAATCAAATGACTTCCTATCTCTATAATAGTGCAATTATTTTATTAAACCTACTTCTTCATATGGATTAAGTTGTTGTTCCTCGAAACAAAAACACTGAATTTTATTAAAATATTGTGCAGCTTCATATGGTACTACGTTATAAGTAGATATACCAGTGACTGGTACATTTAATGGATTTTTTGCTGTATAAAATGCTAAGGCAGTTTCTCCAGGAACAACTTTTATAAAATTTTGTTGTGGTTTGAAATTCCATTGCATCATGGCTGCTGTATCAGCATTAAATTTTATTTTTATCACTCTATCCTTAATAGGTTTCATTGAATGCACTTTGCTGTTATCGTGATTGGTTGATACAGTTCCACCATAATTATATGACTATTAAGAAAGTTTATTCTCAAACATCATAATGTCAAACGTAAGGCACATATTAAAATATGGATAGCATATTTTAAAAACAATGATAATTACCTGACAAAATATTCTATATAAAGGCACGGAAGCATAAGTAAAACCAATGACTAAAATACCAAATCCGCTCCAATATAAACGCGAAGAACGCATTCGTCTTTTGTGAGTCGCATCATAATATTGATTAAACAGAACTCGAGACACATTCGTATGTACTTGTCTTCTGTAGTAATTCAATATATTTTGATAGATTTTCGTGTGCATTTTATTTTCTCCTTTATTAATTTAACCTAAAAGTTTATGAAAACTTTTCAAGATCTACCATAAAGTAAATTTACCAAATGCAATATACAATTTGGTGAAAAAAGATTAATTTCATAACATAATTTGGTCATATTTATGAAAATTCGATTTAGTTTATCATATTGTTCTACAAATTTATGGACAATTGCTTGTTTAAAATGATAACCAAGTCTCTTTTGCGCGAGCAATGCCATCACTATCACTCGCAAGACTAGCAACCATAGAGATATAAAGATAGAATACGCAAATTATATGTTACCGTTTAAGTGGATACGATATGGCAATAGGAACAAAGCACTGCATAGAAATCGCTCCTGCCCTTGTCTAATCGAGCATGCACCGCATGCACACTACCGCCGCTCGTTGGTCGGTGTTAAGAGAGAGGGAGGAAATGACGTTCGCTCACGCTCATTGTTTTGGTTGTTCCCGGACTGGGGCTGCACCTTGCAGCCAAACGGCGGAAGCAATTCTACGCTAGCATTATAACAAGAATCTACAGCCAGAAACAAGTAGTCAATGCTAATTATCGCTAGTCTTTGGAACAAATTCCTCCTTCTCCAAACCCAGGAGGAAAAGAATCTTAAAGAAAAGATAGAAATATGACAAGATGCGGTAAGCAAATACAACATGTTTAAAGATACTTTCTTATCTATAATAGGAAAATCAATAGAGAAAAACAATAATCCGAGTAAAATTGACCGCAATCCACTCCGGAGAAACAATGGAATGGATGCAAACCCTGATGAAGCAAACAACAGACCCAGAAAAGAAGAAAGACAGATTTGATAAAACGAAGAGTGTGAGATGACCAGGCAATAAAGAAATTAAAACCTGATTAAATTAAGGAAAAATTCCACTATATAAAAAAGGGAGGTATGAAAAATTGAACAAAATTAAAACCTGATCTAAGAATATCGAAATCGAAGAACAATGAGAGGTCCGCGGCATGCATCGCCTTGCGCGGCTTCTGTCCATCACAACACCCAGTACGATAAACAAGCAACTGTAACGCTCCAAGGGTTCAAGTATCGGCATCAGCAAAGGTAATTACGCGTCAAGAAGAGTACGACTTATCATCAGCGGAAACTAACACTGTAAGAGGAATGCAGCAGCAAGGACTTCTGAAAAAGGAAAACTTCAACAACACGTCTACGAAAAGCACATCAGCGGAAAAAAGAAATCCTAATACTTTTGGAAGGACACCATCAGAAACAAAGATTGCAGCATCCGCAGAAATAATTACGTGCCAAACTCTGCGTTACTATGGAATAAACCGTCACGTGACAATTATACCATGATGGTCTTAGCATAAATAAGCGTAGCCACATAGAGCAAAGTTTAATTGAGTGAAGAATTGATCGAGAGTTAATATCAAGTTGAGTGAAGAATCGGTCAATAGTTAATATCAAGTTTAGTAAAGAGGTTAATTGAGTTGAAATTTAGTTGAGTGGAGTTGAGTTGAGATAAGAGTTAAGAGTTGAGTTGAGTTTTTCAGAGAATTAGTTAAGAGTGAACATCAGGAAGTAAATCTGAACAGTCAATTGTTTATCAGATCGTTAGTCGTTAATCAGGAGTTGAAAACATACAGTACGCGTGTTGAAATCAGTCAGTCTTCAAACAGTTATACTTAAACAATTTAATCAACATATCACTTAGTGCGATATTTCCAAAGTGCGATCGACAGTATATATAAACAAGGTAGGGATTTTATACATAGTAACACTCTTTTTTTTTTAAATTTCGGACTTGTAATACATTTATCGTTTGAATAAATTAGGCGCTGATTATTACTCTTAACGATCAAGAATTATTATTGTATATTTAATCAGGCATTCTTTAAGACTGTTAGACATTTAAAATGACCGTTCTCTGTGATAACTTGTGATCTCGTCGTGACTGAAAGAATCGCGCAGATTATGTTGCTTTCAATAACTGAAGACGCCTACGGATTTTTTGCATTTCTCCTCCCACTGTGAGCAGAAATATCTGCTCGTCTTTGGGTGAGATGTGCGAAGCCACATTGGTTGCCACAGAGAGTATTATTGTTACAAACAGTCTTGGTTCATGCTAAATGCCAAAAGCAAGAAGGAATCATAGAGCTGAAAACCATAATAGTAAAAAACGTGCAGAACATTGGTTTAAACGTTTGTTAGCTGTTAAAATTAAGAGAGAAGAAGAGAGGAATCGAAAGAATTAGGATTAACTATAAAGCAAATAGAAATTAGTTTTTTGCCGTCAATCTAGAGCTCCGTCGCCAGTAGTTTACGATAGCGATAATTATCCCTGTTTTATAACCTACATAGAGAATTATATCGGAACTTTGTTAATAAACATACAACTAAATGTATCGAATAAATTACCAATTAAGAAGATATTAAAAATCTTTATTTATTCCAAGAAAACTTTTATTTACCAGTCGTATTGATACGCTAGTTAACATTACTCTTATTGTCATATTAACAAATTAGAATATCAAGAATACAACAGTTTGGAAATTCAAAATAGTGTAGCGCTTTAGAAAGGCGCGACAAGTTTTTAAATCTACCCATCCAATCGTTCACCTTGTTTCGAAATAACGAACGAAAGACGAACTAATCGAAATAGTTTAACGACTATTTCTTGTGACAACAACTGCGCAAAATCAGTCACTGTGATAACAAACGAAACAAACACTTAAAGACTGAAAAATAGCGTTCTTACTTAAACCAGTCAGCAAATTCTTATTAGTAGTTTTTGTAAACAAAAAGACTGCAGATCTGATACAGGATCTGTTTTATTCAGTTATGTTAGCAGACTATCAGCAGAAATATCGACAGAAATCGAGTAGAGTTTGTACTAATTTGTATGGTCACGTAGGTGGCCGAAACAAAACAGACTCTGCGCAATGCAATTGGGCGGCGAAAAGACAGCAGAAATCGAGTAGATCCTGCACTTTCGGTTATTTAAACTTTAAATGGAATAGTGTATGCTGGCTTTTGAAAATCTAATTATTAATCTTTTCCATAGTATGATAGTTTAGAGTATAATAACTTCAATTGTGCATTAGTATCTCATCCCATCTCGCATTAAAGTATCTTATTTTAATGGCATTTTGTCATTAATAACAAAATCCGCAATCACTTAGTTACCAACCCAATAGATGATCTGTGGATGGCAAATCATTGCTTCTCGGGTATACAAACGCGTAAACTACATCCATAAATCAATAGAAAGACGTAGTATAGATAGTAGATAGTAGATAGATAGTAGATAGTCCAAACGTAACCCAAACGTAACCATCTCCGTCGTGTTTTCATTGGTTTGTAATGGGATTGTAATAGCTCAAAAAGCAAGGATGTCTCTGTTCTTTTATTATATGGACGCACTCCGTTTATTTTTTACGGCTGTTTACACCGTTGGACACCGTTGAACACCGTTGGACACCGTTAGATACCGTTGGATATCGCATGAACATCGTGGGATGCGTGCGTTTTAGCTCTAGATTGATAAACGCGAATTGCAGGGGGCGTAACAATCACTCTATCTCAGAAAGTGAGACAAGAAATTCCACATAATGTTAGATATGCCCTATGCTTAGTCAATGATAAAAGTAAAATTAATGTTGCTATTGTTATCGTTATCATTAATAAAAAGTAGTGTCATAGAAAGTTTATATGCAATATTTCTATATCTGGTTTGTAGTATTATATATCACTTTCTTAAACAATATCAGAGACTTTGGAAATTTGCTTCCTGGTAAGATGATACTAAAACGATACAGAAAACAGGAAAAGTTTATTCGAAAGTACTAGAATAGTTTATTGGACGGAGTCGTTGATTTGAACTCTACGTAGTTCATGACCGACATCTTGCCCGTCTCGGTGATTCGGCCGTCCAACGTGCGTATGTTTGATAGTTACAGAGTTTTACATGGTGGGAGTTGTGTAAGGTATTTTTCTATCTGGAAGTTTAACGCAAAGGTATCTTGATCGCAGATTAAGGTAAATTATAACGCGAAGGGTAATTCTAGTTGTTATATCGGTTATAGGATATAACAAGTTGTTTGCTTTAGTATAAATTGCCGACGAGCATAGATGGTGCAGCTGGAGAAGTGGTCTGTGGTGAATAAGGAGGAGCAGCAGGAGGATTAACCAGAAGAAGGAGAAGAACGTTTAATCGCTGATAAGGAGAGAATGTATTATTGTTGGTTGCGTGTAAGCGCGGAAGAAAAAGTGTGAAATAAAGGAATGATAGGGAGAAGTAGCGCGTGAATGTATAAATAAGATGTATAAATAAAAGTGTTTTGCGTGAAGCAGGTAGTGATAAAAGTATAAAAGTATAAGGTGAAAAGGTGTGCAATAAAGATGTGTATAGATGTAAATAAAATAAGGGCGTACCTAATCTGGATGTATGGAGAAGGAAATATAATAGCGAGGTTGATTTATGGTGGGAGTTTGTGAAAACATGGGTTAATTTTGTGAAAATTGTACAATATGTAAAAAGATTGTAGGTTAGACGCGTAGAAGTTGACATAAGTAAGAAAGGAATGAAAAGAGAGTATACAATGATAAATAGGTAATATGTAAGGCAATATAATTTTGTGGATGACAGAATGGATTTGTTTGGATTTTAGGAGATTAAAGAATAAATGAAGATACATTTAGAAGTCGCCGTTTATTTGACTATTGACCATAAATTGTGAAATTAGGGTTGAAATATAAATCATATGTAGAATAGTTTTGAAAGGTTAAGGATATTGTTGGGTTAAGAAACGTATGGAAGAAGAAATTGTGAAATGTATGGGTAATGGAATAGAATACTATTATGAAAGGTAGTAACTATAATCTGGTAATATATTAGTAAGGAATATCATGGTTGGAATTTTGTAATTAAACAGATACTATATGGAAAGTGATTAACGTTAATTTAATTTTATTTAAAGGAATGAAAGGTACTAGTAATAAAATAGAATGTTATTATCAAAGGTAGTAATTATATAGAATTATAGGAAATATAGTGGTAATTACAGTAGATTATAAGTGTAGATGAGATTTATGGCACAATACTGAGACAGACATGGAAGGAAAATGAATCCATTGGAATAAGATTGAGTGGAAGGAAATGCAGAAAGGAAATTGTGGAGAAGCTTAATTTTATTTGAGAAAGGCAAAATGAAGAAAGCAATGTGAAAAATAAGAAAGAAAAATGAAAGAGGACATGGCAATTTAATAAGTGGTAAATGGATGGTGAATGGAAAAAAGGATATAGAATAATAGGAGGATCTCTAAAATATTTTTTTTGATGAAGGACTCTTTTGACGACTCGTAACCTTTTGTTAACGTGTTTGATTCTTGAGATTGCGGAGCCCTGCTGTTGTTTGCAGGGAGGCCGCTCGTTTTTTCATCCCGGGATCTTCTCCCTGGAGTGGCGTGTTCAAACCAACTCAAGATAGTGAAAGGTAACTGATTTTGTTCCCGTAAACAATTTTTATTGTACATTTGTTAGATGAATAAAGAAGAGAGTACCGCCGCCATTTGACATGCTTAGCCTTATAGGGATGCGTGAATTATTAAATTAATGCATGAATAAAGGAGAGAAATGTGGAAGCGCTGTGATATATAAATTAGTAAAATATAAATAAAATGATGAAAATGACTAAATAGATGCAAATAAATGCAGGTAATATGGAAGCGGTGGTAAGTAAAAATAATAAAAAAAATTAAAACAACAATAATAATAATAATAATAAATGTGAAGAAGATGGAGAGGAGGATGGAATATGTGTGAGTAAAATGAAAGTAATATAGAAGTACTGAATGGAGCAAAAATAATAAAAAATAAAGGAAGTGGAGAGAATGATGAAAGATGTATGTGTGATAATTATATGAAATGTGGAGGGCTGTGTATGTGTATATAAGGTAAAAATAACATGGATGTACTTGTTATATGTATATATAATAATTATAAATAAAGTGTAGATAGCGGCGATGTAATAAATATGTAATAAATATGAAATACATATATTTAAAACAGAAAGAAGGACAGAATATGTATGAATAATATGAAATATAAATAGTGGTGATGTAATATATATGTAATAATGATAAGAAATTGATAACAGAAAATGTAGAAAATTAGCGACGTGTTTATTCTATAGGAAAATGGCGAATGTACGATTATGTTATCTTACTCCACATACATTCTGGCATACTATATATGCGAAATGTAAATGAAATAAATATAGATAAAAGAAATACAAAGACAGATAAAAAAATATAAATGGAAGAAATACAAATATAAATAAAATAAAATAGATACAGATATAAATAAAATAAATGTAAATGTAGATAAGGAAATAGAAATACAAGAAATATAGGTATAAATATACACAAAAGAAATATTGATAAAAGATTTCAGATAGTGAAGAATACATTATTTGTATTGTTGCTTAGCAGTGATGAAGACGTAATAGAGAAATGATTTTAGTATCGTTTGTTTTTGAAATATGTTTGGAAATGAGAGAAATGTGTTAAGACGAGGGTAGCAGAATATACGTATAATAAATATGTCTGAGAAGGATTGGAAGTATGGGCATCTGATGTTCCTTCACTCGAATTTGTCATGGTGGGTACGGCTGTTTATTGTTACAAATAGGTCGGTGCAAGAGATTACAGGTAATCGCGACGAACGGACGGTCGAGAGGTCGATGACGATGGAGTCAGGTTCAGGAACGAATCCACGGCCAACAGGACGGCGAACTCAACCTGATACACTATTTTCGTTTTACTCAACGTGAAAGTAATGCTCCGTTCAGTAAGCTCCCTCAGCTAACTCTCTCTCGATAACTCAGTATCCAACTCAGTAACTAACTCAATCAGCAACTCGATCAGCAACTGTGTCAACTGTGTCTTAGTCCAAATGGACCTACCCTTATATAGTCTTCTCCTCACCTCTCGGGTTAATCTTTGTTTTAAGGCGAGCTGCATAATTATTTCATACCTCTGTTGTTACACGTCCATCCCGTGACCGTGGCTACGCTCGGTGACTTATTATGTCACTTCGAACCCAAGCCCATCGTCATAAACCCTGAGTACCCTTAATCGGATTAGCGCCTTACAACTATCACTTGGTTTTATTGCTTAAGGGTCGCTATAATAAATGTCTGGGCTAGGATATTGGGGGTTTTTTCAATCATTCCAACAGAGAGGCCCCGATGTTCTTTCATCTCCGACAAATATAAATAAGGTGGAGAGAAGGAGAGACGATGGGCGAATAGAATGAAATTAAGATTGCGGTAATAATGTATATGCGTATATGTCCGGGATTTGGAGTGGCCGTCAGTTTATGACTGGGACAATACATCTCCCTCTTTTGGGAAAGATCGAATTGTCTACCTCCCCAAGCTGTAAACCTTACGATACTGACCTCATTAAGAGGTTAAAAAACATCTTAAATGCCCGATTGGTCAGGTATAGGTAAACAGCAGGCAACACCAGAGGATGCACGCCCACGAGAGGACAATAAACCATGGAAAACCCGGGGACGGAAAGTCAGCATATAAGGACGAGACGAAGCTTCTGGGGAGAGTAGCAATAACATCTTACCACAGTCTTCATCAGAGCGTCATACTACAATGTATTCAGTCTCAATAATATCGTATAACCGAGCTCATCGTTTTGCAATTTATTGGCGATTTATGAAATTTGGGGATCGCGACGTTGTTCCGCTAATAGCTAATCTCCTAAGATTTCGGCCAGATTAATTTCTTTATCTGTGACTTTGTTAATTATACTGTGATCCATGTCTATGGGATTCCGCTAGAAGAAATCTACGTGAGCCATTCGTTTACCTTCTCGGTACATAATGTCAAGGGTAAAAGTTCGTAAGTAAGCCCACCACCTATAAACCCCATCATTTAAATTTACTTTGTTACTGGATGCCTTCAAGGAATTATAATCAGTGGCGACAAGAAATTCTCGTCCATGTCGATAGTGGCGAAGGTGTTTGACGGCGTTTACAACTGCTAACGTCTCTAATTCATAGGAATGATATCTAGATTCCGCAGGGCTAGTTCTTTTACTGTAATATTCTACTACTCTGTTTTTACCTTCAACCTTATGCATCAAAATAGCCCTATATCCATCCGAACTAGTGTCAGTGTGTAGTTCTATCGGATAATTAGGGCTAAATATCATTAACACCGGCGCGTCAGTCAAGGTGGAAATTACCTTTTGCCTTATCTTTGCGTGTGTATCTGTCCAGGTTATGTTTTTGTTACCGGAGGTAAGTGTATATAGAGGTTTCATTACTTGTGAAAATTTAGAGACGAATTTTCGGAAGTAAGAGGCTAGGCCTATGAACTGTCTAAGCTGTGTGACGGTTGTTGTCGCAGGTAAAGAACTCAAGGCTCATATTTTACCAGGGTTAGAGCGAACTTCTCCGTTTTGAATCACATATCCCAAGATAGAGTATCAATGTCTTTAGAAAAGAGCATTTGGAAAAATTAAAAGAGAATCCGGCTTTTACGTAGGTATATAAACCGTGTCCAATCTTTCTATGGCTTGATCCATCGAGTCGGCAATAATTAGGACGTTATCCAGTAAACAACAACGTACAAATAGGCGAGGTCGTCTAAGGCATTGAAAATGGCCTTATGAAAAACGGACGGTACATTTTTTTTTAATCCAAACGGCATCGTTATATGCTCGTATTGCCCGTCGGGGGTAACAAATGTTGTACACTCCGTAGAATTAAAATGAATAAAGTATCTCGCTTTTTGCAACCTCGTGATTTGATCCGCAATAAGAGGTAGAGGATACCGATCCGCGACCGTATCTTCATTTAGTCCTCGAACATCTGCATATAATCTATCTGAGGAATCTTTCTTCTCCACGAGTAACATAGGGCTCGCAAACGGTGAATTACTAGGCCTTATGATTTTGCTCGAACTAATCCGCTCATTCTCTCACGTGCTATTCTGCGCTCTTCCTCGCTAAGTCTATAAGGACTTCTTTGTACGGTCATGTCAGGGCCAATTAATCGTATTTCCAACTGGCTTGTATTTACGCGAGTACGTAGGAAACCCGTAACGGATGAATCTTTAAATTTTCGAGAAGAGAAATTAATCGACTTTTATCATTCCCACATACGTCAATGTCAACTTCAATAATATCGATCTCGTTTTCAGCGGTCTTGTTACAAACGTTAATTAATTTTGTTTTACACATAGCGAGGCTATTTTTTGCAACATTACGTTAAAAATTGGACTTAAAATTTCACGGTCAATCACGATATCATATTTTAAATAACTATCAGCAAGGACATGAGAATTTATCTACAATATAAAACCATTGGTACATACAATGGACAAGATTTGAGATGTACGTTTAATACGAATATTTCTTATTCTTCGCTTTACTACTATATCATTCGTTCTTTTGTCAGAAAATCTCAAGACTATGGATTCTTTAATTAGTGAATACTCGGCTCCAGAATCGGAGTAAAATGGAAACGACTCATCCAGATGATTTGATTTACCAGTTGACGCTTTCACTACGTAGAAGTCGATTTGACACTCGTTATTGAAATTATAGTTTCCTTTCAGGGCGCTGCTTTGTAAAGGATTTTCCTCCATAATCAGATTGACGGCTGCGCACCATGCAGCGAGGTCGGAACCCACGGTTTCAGGGTTAAAACACGGGAGTGAGAATGGTTCCGCACTCGATTTTTGCACTAGCGACTGAATTAACTCGCGCACGATGGTCGCAAGTTCTTGCACTGTTATAACCGGCACTGATCCCACTTCTGATGTCGGGTTCACACTATGATTAGGGTTGGGGTTAGGGGCGTGAAACGAATCTTCATTTGGATTAGGCATTGTTATTATATGTTGAAGGTCACCGCTTTTAAGAAAACTCTACATCTGGTCTTTTTAGCTTTCTAAAGCACTGAAGCCATCGACAGCGCATAGACAAAAGACTGCGACGAAGGCAGACCATAAACAGTCAACAGGCGACGTTGGCTTCGGGGTTTTTCAGTTATAGAGTAACACTGCTAGCGTGCGGATCTGGACCTGCTCATATTATTATTTCAATTTTTTGTACTTTTCACTTCCGTATTTCAAATATATTTTTCTACCTTATAATTTATCCACGCGTCTCTCTCATTATACATCTAATAACCTCAACATTATACAATAGAGAAGATATTCAATAATGCAAATACGAGTATTATAAAATTGGACAAATAACCGTAGTAATGAGACACTCGAGATGACAATGACAATGATCCTAGGTTCAATAACGAATCCGCGGTCAACGGGATAACAAAATGCGCCTTCTTCCAAAGTCCAAGTTGTACCCACTTCCATGTCTACGGTACAAGTGTTACTCAACTAACTCTTTGTTAAAACATAGAATATCCACCGAGCGTAAAGACACTATGTAACTCGCTAACGCGACCTCGCGAGAGAATGACTCTCCGTCACGATGATGCTGTAGAGGAGAAACTATATTGGGGTGTGTCTAAGGACACGAGATCATCGGATTCGTGGAGCGATGCCTTCGTTCGGAAAGTGAGGGAAATTGACGTTGCTGTTAATTGGTTACTGTGGAGATGCATCGACATCCGGTATTCACCTTACCCGGAGAATAGGGTCTGCGTGTGGCGAGCCACGGGACAGAGACCGTTGGGATGTTTACTGTCGAGTGTCGCTACAACTATTTCTTTAAGGAGAGCTATACTATTACTCCATACCTTTGTTAGACAAACGTTCATCCCTTGACCGCGGCTACGTTGGCGACTGATTGTCGCCTCGAGCCCAAGCTCATTGTTACAAATCTCGAATAAATACAATCGAATTGAATGGCAATTGATTAATTACGGCTATGATAGAATCTAGATTACAATATTACGGGATTTTCCCAAAATTCCAAAGGAAGGCTCCGGTGTTCTTTCATCTCCGACATATATATGTAATAAATAAAAATAAAATGGGTAGAGTATGAGATTGTGTATGGATAAAATGAAATTAGTATAACGGCTGTGGAATATAGAAAAAGAAATAGAAATAAAATGAAGAGAGTGATTGATGGTGTATGAATGGGATGTAGGTAAAATGGCAGAAGCGTAATATATATGTAATAAACATAAATAATTTGTGAAGAATAAGAACTGGTGTATGAATGAAGTGAAATTAAGATGGCGGTAAATTAAGATAGTGGTAGGTATATATGATAAATATAAATAAAAAGTATAGAATGAGAGATTATGAATAAAATGAAAATAAAATGGCGGCGGTGGTATATATGTGTAATAATTATAAATAGAATAGGAAAAATGATTGAATATGTATGAATGGAATAAAATTGAGATGGCGGTATGTATGAATAATGAATATAGAGAAAATGAAGAGTAGGAACGAAGGAAATGTACATGATTGGAAAGAGATTAAGATGGCAGTAATGGTAGATATATAACAAATATGAGTACATACGAGTGAAGGACTGAGGGTGGATGAATGGGATGAAAGTAAGATGACGGTAGTAAAATATATATACAATAAATATAAATAAGATGGAGAGAAGGACGGTATATGTTGAAGCAATATGAAATTAAGATGACGGAAATAGGAAGTATATATAATAAATATAAGTAATGTGGTGTCACGTCTCACGCTCCACACAAGCCGTAACGTAAGACAGAAAAGGGATACGTCGTAACTCGCAAATAGCACGAGCCACAACTCTAGGCGAATGGAATTAAAAACAGAAAACTTAAGGAAAATAAAGGATACTATGCGTATAAATACTTTAATATCGCAATAAATTAATAAACAAATACACAACAATATTATTGAACAAAATAAAAATCTAACTAAGAATATCGAAATCGAAACAATGAACAATAAGATGCCCACTGATACGCGTTGCCTTGTACGCGCTCTTCCCACCACAATACACAGTACAATAAGCAGGTAATGAAAGTTGAGAGGCTGCAAGCTTCTCACACAGCATCAGCAGTGACAAACAACTGGCACGCGCCAAAGGATCAGGTATAGGCATCAGCGAAGATAACCACGTGTTCAGCAAAGTATGACTTATCATCAGCAGAAACTAATACTGCAAGAAGAATGCAGCACCGAGGACTTCTAAAAAAGGAAAACTTCAATAATATTTCTACGAAAACCATATCAGCTGAAACCCTAATACTTTTGGAAGGACGCTAGCAGAACCAAAGAATGCAGCGTCCGCAGAAGTAGTCACGTACCAAAACTCCGCGCTACCATGCAATAGTCCGTCACGTGATAATTAGTCCATGATAATCTTAGTATAAATAAGGGTAGCCACTTAGAGACAAGGAGTCAGAAAGAAAGTTAAAAGAAAGCCAGTTAGTTGAAATTTTGTTGGGAGTCAGTTAAAAGAAAGCCAGTTAGTTGAAATTTTGTTGGGAGTCAGTTAAAAGAAAGTCAGTTAGTTAAAATTTTGCCAAGAGGCAGTCAGTCAGTTAAATTGAGTAAAGAATTGGTCGAGAGTTAATATCAAGTTTAGAAGAACAGTAGTCCTTCCGAAGCCGAGAATTGTCTTTAATCTAGTCTTTCAATAACGTCAAGAAGTAAAACCGACCGCAAACGATTCATACAGTCAGTCTTTCAACAACCCCGCTGACCGAAAGCATGGATCCGGTGCTGCTGGAGAACGTGATCGGGACTCTGTTCCCAAGGCGGGATGATAACTACGCGTCGTCACCCGTCCCCCCTCCCTCTTCCACGACATGGACGGAGGATCTCGGAGTGACGGAGGAAGAGTTGCTGGAGGCGGCGAAGAGGATGGCATCCCGCGACGTGGCACCGGGTCCGGACGGAATCCCAGGCCGAGTTTGGGCGGAGTCGATCGACACCTTGGCTCCCCGTTTGCGGCATCTGTTTACCAGATGTCTGAAGGAGGGCGCCTATCCGCGAACGTGGCGCACGGCGAGACTCGTGCTACTGCGTAAGGAAGGTCGGCCGCCGGACTCGCTGTCCGCGTACAGGCCGATATGCCTTCTGAATGAGGTGGGCAAGCTGTTCGAGCGGGTGATTGCCGCCCGTCTGGAGGCGCACATGTCGAGGCGGACACCCGGCTGGCACGACAGCCAATACGGATTTCGCCGAGGCCGCTCGACGGTGGACGCGGTGAAGAGGATGAGGTCGATCGCGGAGGACATGTTCCGTCGAGAAGGGGTGGCGCGCTGGCCGTCTCCTTGGACGTTACGAACGCGTTCAACGCCATCCCCTGGGCCAGGATAGTGGAAGCGTTGCAGCACTTTGACGTGCCGGCGTACCTCGTCGGAATCATCAGGGCTTACCTGAACGACAGGTGGATCATCTACGCCGGCCAGAACGGCGAAGAGGAGAGGAGACCGGTGGAGCGCGGCGTGCCACAGGGTTCTGTACTGGGACCGATCCTGTGGATCACGGCCTACGACTCGGTGCTCCGATGTCCGATGCCGCCGGGCACAGGCACGATATGCTACGCGGACGACACTTTGGTGCTGGCAGGCGGACGCTGGTGGTACGATACCGTGTGCTTGACCGAGACGGCGGTGGCATACGCGGTACGCGCCATAAGGAGGCTCGGTTTGAGCGTGTCGCCGGCCAAATGCGAGGCCTTGTGGTTCTTCGATCGACGCCGGAGAGGAACACCACCGGAGGAACTGTCGACGCTCGTGATCAACGAAGAAAAGGTGCCGGTAGGACGCCGAATGAAGTACCTGGGCTTGACCATCGACAGCGAATGGACGTTCGGGCCACACTTCGAGGACTTGGTCCCAAGGGTGACAGCCGCGGCGAACGCCTTATGCGGCTTACTGCCAAACATCGGCGGCGCGGGACTGGGAGTCCGCCGACTCTACGAGGGAGTGGTCCGATCGCGAGTCCTCTACGGAGCTCCGGTCTGGGCCGAAGATCTGTCGGTGAGTCGTCGCAGCCTGACCTTGGTGAGGAGACTGCAAAGAACGACCGCCATCCGTATAGCGCGAGGCTACAGGACCGTGTCTTACGCGGCGGCGACCGTGTTGGCCGCGTCCCCTCCGTTTGAGCTGCAGGCCCTGGCACTCCGTCGGGTGTACGAACACCGGAGGGCCCTGATTGCCAGCGGGGATGCGACGCCGACGTCGGTGGACGTCCGGGAAGAAGCGAAGCTGGAGATTTGGGAGCGCTGGCGCTCTCTACTCATGGAAGAGGATACCGTGCGACCGCATCGCGCCGTGCGCGCCGTGCTTCCCAACTGGGAAGAGTGGAGAGATCGAGGCGGTGTTCCGCTTACATTCAGAACGACGCAGGTGCTCACCGGTCACGGAGTGTTTGGCGAGTACCTGCTCAAGATTCGGCGCGAGGTGACGTCCACCTGTCACCACTGTGAGGAGGAGGAAGACACTGCGCAGCACATGTTGGAATTCTGTCCGGCGTGGGAGGTCTCGCGACGCGTCTTGCGACTCGAAATCGGCGAGAGATTGGCCCCGGATGCTATAATTGCGGCAATGCTCAGGGGTCGCCAGGAATACATTGCCGTGCGCACCTACTGTGAGAAAGTGATGCTCACGAAGGAGCGAGCGGAAAGAAGGCGGGAAAGAACTCTGCATCCTAGCAGAACTCAGAATCGAGCGGTTGCCGCGTCGTCGACGCGCTAGAAGGATCCGATCCAGGGAATGAGGCGTTAGGGGCGTGATCTCCCCTAGTGGCCTTTGTGTGTGACAAGGAGGCCTCCCCGTTAATACCATCATCGGGGAGATAGACGACGAGGAGCACCCGGTAGAATTTGCAAGAGACCCCGGGTGCCCTTGCAGAGCCGTCGAGAAGACCACCGTGGAGTTTTAGTCGGTAAGAGTCCGACACTACTCGTCTGTTTGTAACAGTGAGTGTCCATGAGGATTTCTCCACGAAAAAAAAAAAAAAAAAAAAAAGTCCGGGTGTAACCCTAGATAAGTGCTACTTTAAACGAGCAGCTATCACTCTCTCGAGCAGCGCGTCGGCCTCATCCAACAGATACTCCGGCCTAAAGGCCGAGGGTAAATCCAGAGATCGCCTCGGCTTCGGAAGAAGAACCATTCGTCCCTCCCTCCATTGGCCGGAGAATTCGCCCCAGGCAAGACACCTGTTGAACAGGCGGGCTAGACTCTGTCGGGACCCGAATCGTTACACGTTCCGATCCTCCCTACGGCCCCCGGCAACTCTTCCTCTGACATCCCCAGTTCCGTATTCCAGTCCTCCGCAAGGCGCGGAGAACTTAAGAGGCGTTCCTCCTCTTTCTCCTTGGGAAACAGAGTATCGACGACCCCTTCCAGGAACTGAGGGTGCATTGCCTCTGTCGCGTGATGCGGAGTTCTTTCAACACCACCCTGTAAGGACGCCCCCACGGGTCGGAATCGAGAGTGGTCAGGAGTTCGTCCCAGGCCCGCTCCTTCGCTCCTCTGATAGACCTCTGTAGAGACCCCCGCGCTTCGCGATAGGCCTGGTACAAGCAGGCCACAGTGATCTCGTCTCCTCTCCTCCCGCGCTGGGCTCGGGTGTACTGGCGTCGCGAGCAGATACACGCCTCTCGTAGACGCGCTATCTTCTGGGACCACCATACCGGCACGGCGCGGAGCTCCAGCTTGCGGCATACATGAGTTGCACGAGGCGGGCATGTCGCGCTTCAGTCGGACAGCTCCCGCCTCTGTCCGTTCGTCCGCAGGTCTGTCCCCCTAGGCGATGGCTATTGTGGCCGCCGCCATAAAGTCCTTATCGCGGTGGGTCGAGCCCCACCGCAGCAATTTCATCCGCCCTCCCGGTTGGCGCACGGGCCAACTGGGTCACTGGACGGGTCACCCATAGCCACGTCTATCAGGATGTAGAGATGGTGCGAGAGCGTCTCTTCCTCGGACACCTGCCATCCCGAAACACGGCCGCGGCATTCGTCCAAGTATGATCCAGGATGGTTTTGTCCCGCTACTCTATGTACGTGCTGGACGACCTCCGATTTGTAAGTTGGAGATTCGGCCCGGTCGCGCATTCCAACACCACGTGCCCCCTTCCATTGGTCTTACAGGAACCCCACGCCGTAGCATGAGCGTTAAGGTCTCCGAATGCCAGGGATGAATGAGCTTGCAGACGCATTGCGCAAGCCGCATGTCTATCCAGAAAAACGGCGTACTCCGTCAGTCCAACACTGGGGACGCATACACGACCACCACGGCTAAGTCCTCCAAACGTTCCGCTACCAATACTTGTCCCCGCTTTATTCGTTGACGCCGGCGCCGATATTCAGGGTTTTCTGTATGACGCGGCGCCGAAATGCACAATTTGTTTCATGGGGCGGCGTCCGAATGCATAGTCTGCTTTGTGGAGCGGCATAGCGTCAGGTTAGACTGTTCAATACGATCGCAATTTTTTACTTTGATCTCAATTTATAGCAAAATAACAAAAGCTATACGATTGCTGTTGAGTTCAATGAATGCCGTGGACTTCAGCTAATAAGTTGATGTACATTTGTTTGGCAATATCAATTTGCATATATCTGTAAATGTTAAGTAAAGCTAATGGGACCAGCTTTGGCCCTAATTTTGGAGTACACTTTTCGATTTTTCTCAAAAAGTAGAGGTCTGACGCCAATTCTGACTACCGCAAGCAATTCTGTGAACATTTTACTATAAGAAACGTTCATAGTGCGAATTAAAAAATTTTTCAATTCCATACAGGAAAAAAAGTCATGCATGTTCGTCGGAGAATGACAGCACGCGTAAGAAACATGCACGACGAAAATAGTGTTAGGTTACGTTAAATTTTTAAAATGGACTGAGAAAAGGCCAGTATGTATGCTAACTACTTCCAAAAATGTTATTGTTCAGGGAAAAAATAGTAAACTAAACCCAGACACTGTTTTTTCATAATAATTCTAAAAAAGCGGTTGATCTATCCGATCAGATGTCATCCTATTATAGTTATTTGCGCAGAACCGTAAAATGGTATAGAAAAATTGTAATAGAATTAATATGTAGGACTTGCCTCGTAAATGCGTGGTATGTACATAGAAAATAGGGTACTAAAAGTATCAAAATGTTAAAATTTTGCGATAAAATTATTGATCACCTTTTAAGTACAGTGAATCCACTCAGAGAAGCAATGCCAAGTGGAAATCAAGTACTGCCCAAAAAACATTCACATTTTCTGCAGTCGTACCAAGGGCCCGCGAGTAAGACGAGACGGCGGTGTAAACAATGTTATAAACGCATTTCTAGAAGGGTAAAAGGTAAAGAGTATGCCGCGAGTAAAGCCAAAAAAATTAACAGCCGGCACTCTGTTTAACATGTTTTAGGAAATGGCATAAAAGAGGGAAATAATTATTTTAAGTTTAAAATATTGAATTGTTATGCTTTTACTATTGAATGTTTATAATGTTGAGATAAAATAACATAAACCTATTTTGTATTACCTATTTTGTGAAATACAAATGTGACCCACCGTGATGCACGTCTGCGTCAACGTGTTAATCACCGAACAGATGAGGTTGCCGCTAATCCCAGTCCAAAAAATGGTGACCGAGTTGTGCAAGTCCCCCATGCCTTGAAACTCGTCGGGCACTCGGTGTGGCTCAGCCGCTACCGGCAGGCTGACTCTCCGCTCCACCAGGCTCTGAAACATTATGTCCTGCGCATGGCCGGAGTGGTTGAGGTTAGTCTGTAGAAGTTTACTTACGTTGGCGAGGGACCTGTATCCATGGGCCTCTCGAAATTGTGTTCCTAACGGTCAGCCCGGGTGACTCCATCTTCTCTCGTTTTCGTAACGCACGCTTTCCTTCAGGCGTGCATTCTCCCTCTCTCTTTCCTTCTGCTCCCTCTCTATCTCTCGGATGCTGGCTGGAGCCCTGAGGGCAGCGGTCGTACGCTGCTGAAGCTCAGCGCTGACTGCCCTAGCCTTACAGGACACCTGCTGCAGTCTTCTCACATACGTTCCTTTCAAGTTCCTCGAGGTGGACGCAATACGCTCCACCTTCTCCATCTTGCGCATCAATTCCGCGTCAAGGTCGGCAGTTATTCGGCCGATTATACTCTCTCTATATTTCGCCAACGATGATACTGATTCGGAGACGGCAGCGGCGCTTCTCCCCCTTTTTCCTGAGTCGTCGCGGTTTTTTCACTTTCAAATTCGAACTCGAGCTCCTCCTTCTCTCCCGCGTATGTTCCATTCTTCTAACGTTCCGTTCCGTCCTAACGCAGTCGCGTTGACAGGGTAAGGCAACGATATATCATCGTAGGACTTCCTGCCTCCACGTCATAAAGGAAATTTGTCCTAGAAGAATCCCAGATCGCTCCCTCCCATCGCCTCCGATATATTGGAGTTCCTCCTGCTAGTTTCTTTCTGTACTTCCTCACCAGACGCAGAAGCACGCCCGGGAGCTTAGCGGTTCACCCCCAAACGGCCGTGGTCGTATTACTACCTTACCACCACCACCTACGCCGGTACTAGGGTCTCCCTCCCGTGCACTGTAAACGTTACTCATTTTGTTATCCATGCCCATGATCTTCTTGTTTTCGGTCAATCGTTACCAGTAACTCCCGTCTGCATGCCACTCACTCTGTCGCACCATACCCCGGTCAGAGTCGGTGCAAGGTGACAGGGAGCCCCACGAGAAGGTGAGGTGGGTGGTCTTGACCGGCATGGGCATCTTTTTTCGAAATTTTCCGCACCGGATAGGCAAACCGACAAATTCCCGAAGGCTCCGATCGGTAGCCACCCGACTATAGATGAATATCAGATTCATTGGAGTTCTCTACGGCGTGGTCCTACTGCGCGAGAACCTATACTCACCTCGTGCTCCTCCTTTGTACAACTTTGTCCACGACTCGTAGGACAACTTCTCACTCTTTTCGACTCTTGTTACTACTCTCCTCGCAACTGACTAACGGCTGCCTTTTATACCAAGGTTTTGGCATTCCTAGCACGCACGCAGATGTGGATAACCCATGGTCAAGTACACCATTTTTAAATACTCCGTGTCGTAAAGGGCCACGGGTATATGGCCCATTAGGATTTCCCAACTTTATCTGTCAGCACTGTTATTGTTTTTTATCAGCAGTACATCAGGATTTTCCCTAGGATTTTCCCCGATACTACAGTAACATCAACTAAATGTGAATTTGACACTTCTCTTGACACCGAATACGGCGCACATTTGTTCTGTTAGTTAATTATGAGCACAAATTCTTGAAATGAAATCGTATAGTATGTGCCATTGAAATATGCTGTAACGGCACTCGACAGCAAACTTTCCGACGGTTTCTGTTCCGTGGCTTGCTACACAAAGATCCTATCCTTCGGACACAATGATTGCCAGATGTCGAAACATCTTGATAGCATATTTTTAACCAGCCTAAGGACCCGCTATAAATCTTAAGATTTCTCTAGCTAAGGTCCTTCAAACGAACAAATAGTCTTTGTTTTAGCATTCCCTTAATTTATTACCTACTACGGAAAGATACGGGAAATCTGATTTCTCTTACGTACGATGCTTCCCGCTAGCAACTTTCTCTCGAGGGCGGTTAGCATCATTCCTCAACCGCGAACCTAGAGATTAACCAATTAACAGCGACGTTCATTCCCGTCACTTTTCTAACGATGGCTTTCTTCAACGAATCCGATGATCTAATATCCTTAGACACACGCCATCATAGTTTTTCTTTGCAGCATCATCGTGACGGAAGGTTCGGTTGATAGTTGACTAGAGTTCTTCGACGCATCTTGAGCAATCATCATCCGAACTCGTTCTGCGCACTCTGTTCAATCGACATCGTAATACACCGTCTAGAAATCGAACTTGTAACCGCCAACCGCGAACCGCTAAGTACAATCGCGAGCCCTACGTAAAGTGTATATAGGAAGTGTTGTTAATAAATATACTGTTAATTATACTCTATTACTTCTTCAGTACCTATCACGACCTATCCACCTCAATGCCATTTTACGTATTTTCAGTCCTGTTTCAGATATCGTGGAATATAAACAAGTTTTTTCCTCCATTATTGATGCCTAGCAGATAGCAAATCAATCTGAATGGTTTGCTATCGCAGGACCTCGCGAAACGAAATCTTTACAGTATTTCATTTAAATATGAGACCTTCTGTATTTTTGTTGTTGTTTGAACTGTTGCGACAAATAAAAGCGAGTTTAACACCAAAATCAGCGAATATTTGGTCTTTTAGTAAGATATGAGTAGGAATTTTAGAAATTCAGTCGTTTGGAATCTTTCATTGAAGTATGCAATTGTTCGACTGTTCGCAGAGAAACGCGATGTTAGGAAGCACGCCAACGGGAGTCATAAATTCCCGTTACGATTATACAATCGACGCCACGAAACTGAGCGGTCCCCTATTTCGTTTAGGATAATAGAGGTGGTTGAATTGATTATAACGCTGATGTTACAGCTTATAATTTATTCTTTATTCCAACAACTTGTAGATAAGATGCTTACGCTCGGTGCGTATGTATAAGTTAGATAGATGACTGATCTGTAATTGATAACCTGGTGCCGATATGTTGACTGAGTTAATGATGAGAACCAGCCTACAGATGTTGATTGAGTTAAAGAGGCGAACCCAGTACCGAGATGTTGACTGAGTTAAAGATATGAACCCAGTGCCGAGATGTTGACTGATCTGTAGTCGTTGAACCAGTGGGGAGCTGAGGCGGGAGTGGGTTCTCAAGGCGTAAGACCACGTCCTGGGAAACCCTGCTGAATCTGATATTCTCCTATAGCCGGGTGGTTGTTGGTCGGCGCCTTTGGCACCCGCCAGTTTGCCGACAAGGTGCGGAGAATTTCGGAGAAGCTGGTGGACCCATATCTGCCAAGGCCACTCACCTCACCTTCTTGTGGGGCTCCCTGTTTCCCTGCACCGCCTCGGCCGGTATGGGGTGCAAAAGAGTGAGTGGCGCCGGGATTGGAACCTCCGTTGATGACTGAGAATTGAATAACAAATAAACATGAAAATGTCACAAAAAAATGTGAATAACGTTTACGGTGCAGAGGAGGGATACCCCAGTACCGGCGCAGCCGCGGGTTGTAAAGCGGGCCCCGCTGCGTCGTCATCGTGGCAATCGTGGCCGTCCGGGGGTGGGCCACCAGGCCACCGGACGCGTTCATGCGTCTGGTAAAGGATACACGCGAACCGCGGGGTCTGGGGGAGGGTCAAAGGAGCCTGACGTCACGATTATCGGCCCGGGATCTTCGTGGGGTGGGATGCTGCTACGGCGTGGTGGCGGTGAAGGGGGGGGGTGAGATCCGACGAAGACGAAATGTCGTCGTGTTCTTCCTCTTCGGCCGTTACGGGTGCGCTCGGCAAGCGGTCGTACTGCAGGATTACCGCGGAAGACGCCGCCTCCGCCGCTGGCAGTCGCGCGTAACGGGGGGACGCGACCGCGGGGGATTCGGACTCCGCATTGCTGCCTGCTTTCGATAAAAGGAAGAAGAGGGGCGTGGGGCGTCCACCGACACCAGTACCGGCACCGAGACCGCGGCTGTGGCCGCCTCCGCCTCCGCCGCCGGCCTTGAGCCGCTGAAGTCGATGGCGGTGCTTTCGCGCGCAAGGGTCGGCTGCACGACCGCCGACATCGGGGCCGAGATGGAGGAGATCGAAGGGGACGTACGTGAGGCGGTCAAGGTTGGCCCCGCGGAGGGCCAGAGCTCTAGCGCTGAGCTTCGGCAGCGCACGGTCGCCACCTCCGCCGTCGCTTTGACACATCCGCGACGGCGCCGTTGGCGAGGACGACGCGCAGAGTGATGATACGAGTCATCAAATAAGTGATTATGGAAGACGCGGAACCGATCCGCGGCCAGGAACAGGAGGACGGCGCATACCTGCGGAGGAGGGTGCGCTATCTGGTGGGCGAGGTCAGTCGCCTGCAAGAGATGGTGGAGCGGCTGACAAAGGAATGCTCGGAGAGGGCAGCAACAAGAGGAACCTCCGAGGGGGGAAGATAAGCGGTGCGGAACTCCACCACAAGGGGGACGAAAGCAAATGCTTCTGGGGCCCCAACGGGAGCGATTATGGGTTCCCTTTCCCCACCGCCGCGGCAGTTCCGGCCAGCGTCTAGCCGTCTCCGCTGTTCCAGTGTGGCGGGGAGCGGTGATCGAGTGGCCGGGAAAAGAAAGAAAAAATCCGGTGGTCCAGGGCCTGGAGATCCTCTGGAGGATCTCAAACCTCTACACCTCCAGAAGGCGGAGGAGTGGTGGCAGGAGATGACGCCTGGTGGCGCAATGCCCCCGGCCACGGACATTGCCGCCGTTTCGAGAACCGTACGTGCACGGTCACGTCTGGTGAGAGACACGTCGCGATCGACCGCGGAGTCGTCGGTCGACGAGGCAGACGGATTCACTACCGTCGTAGGAAAAGCAGGAGGAACAGGCCAAAGAAGAGAGGGTCAGAGGCACAGCCTCCTCCAACGGCGCATGCGTCGACCGAGGGCGCGAAAATTGAGGTACGGATGTCATTGTAGTCGCGTAATAATTCAACAAATTACAGAAAAAATGTCGATCTCAAAACAGGAGATCGTGCTTTTTATTTCCACACTCTTGTACAATGAAATAAATGATATAATGTTCGCGGTTCGCAACGATAGACTTTAAAGTTCAGGGTAGTTCGGACTTATGCCGACTGCAGACTCGATCGGGTAAGTTCGGGAGGAGTATTTATATTCTTTTATTTTTTGGAACGGGAGAAGAACTTTAGTCGTACGGATGTATCATATGGTTAGATGTTACTTTAGACTTTGGTTGTACGGGTGTATCATATGTTTGGAGTGACTGGATGTTACCCTGGCGATTACTCATAATATGGCGCTTGGAATTAACTATCTTATCGCATAGTAAGTCATATTTACCCTGTGACATCGTCGTCGTTGCCGTCGTCATCGTTGCGCGCTGGGATTGCGGCACCCGGGACAGCGGCCGGTAACAGCAACGAAAGGTCGAGAGCGAGGACCGGGAGAGGGTCCGCAGGAGGAGCGGGCGACGGCGGCTGAGTAGCGACTAAAAAGGTTGCCGTAAAGAAGGGACGGAACGTCAGCTGTCTTAACGCGCGTAGAAAGGGTATACCTGACCTTTCCAGACCCCTGCGGTGTGCCGCGGTGTCGCTCACCGTGAAAGATGGCTCGGGATGTACGCAGGGGGAGGCGATGTCATTGGCCAAGAGAGCAATCAATCTCTCGGATCTCGACATCGCTGTGGTCAAACCGAGGAAAGCGGTCACGGGGGCGTTACTTCTTGAAATTACAGGGTAGGACGATGACAGAAAAGCATCGCGGCTGGCCGAATAGATGGCGGAGGTCCTTTGCGACTATCCCGCTGAGCTGAGGGTGTGGGGGCTGGAAGACTCGGTTACCCTGCAGGAGGTGGTGACCGCCGTTGTCGTGGCGGGAGGCTGTCGCGCGGAAGAGGTCAACGTGGGCGTCATACGCACCGCTCCTCGGCGCCCAGGCTTGGTGTGACTATTGGCTGCCCATTGTCAGCGGCAAGGAAGATAAATGGCAGTAGCAGCGGAAGGGGTGAGGCGGAAGAGGTAAGCTACGTATAGGTTGGACAGCGGCGAGGGTTTCCCACCTCCCGACGCGCGGACTCCAGCGCTTCAAGTGCCTGGAGTTGGGTCTGCAAGTTGGGACTGCAAGTCAACGATCGACCGTTCGGACCGTTGCTACCGGTGTGGTACGGACGGACATCGTGCCAGGGACTGCCTGGCGCGGTTACCCAAGTGTCCGGTGTGCGCGGTCTTGGGACTGCCGGCATCCCATCGCATGGGATCACCGGTGTGCAAACCGCCGAAACGTAGGAAGAGGGCCGTGTTACAAAAATGGTGTTGAACAAACTCCGTCTTTGAGCGCCTCCCGCGACAGAGAGCATGGACCCTCGGTTTCTGGAGGAGGTTGTCTGCCCTCTAGTTTCGGTCCGGGAACGGTCAACGAGGAGGCGAGCAGGGGAAGCGAAGAGCAGCAGCCACAAGCGCCGGGGGAGGAGGAAGATTTACCGAACATCGCGGGAAGTTGGAGTCCGGAATTGGGGGGTCTCCGAGGAGGAGTTGGCTCAGGCCGCACGGGTGGATCGGAGCGCTGATAGCCCCGTTCCGATGGAGTCCCGGCCCGCCTGTGGAAGGACGTCGCCGGGGTCTTGGCCCCGAGGCTAGGGTGTCTGTTCGACTGATGTTTGACCCGAGGCGAATTCCCCGTCCCGTGGAAGGAGGGACGGATGGTTCTGCTGCCGAAACCTGGCCGGCCTCCGGACTCGCCTTCCGCCTTTCGGCCGGTATGCCTTTTGGGCGAGAGTGGCAAGCTGTTGAAGAGGGTGGTGAACGCTCGCCTCGAGTTGCATTTGTCCTGGCGTGCCCCAGTACTGCACGGCGCTCAGTTCGGCTTACGGAGGGGGCGGTCTACGGCCGACGCTGTCCCGAATGGGGGACCCCTGTGTCTGCTCCCTCTTCGAAGGGGCCGAGCGGCAGGGTTGCGTGGTCTTGGCAGTGTCGCTTGACGTGGTCAACGCCTTCAACAGCATCTCCTGGGACAGGATAGACGGGGCCCTCGAGCGCCATCGAGTGCCCGCTTACCTATAGGGTGTAGTCCTGGCGTTCCTCCGAGACCGCAGTATTGTCTATATCGGGCGGGGCGGAAGGATAATGGGGAGAGCGGTGTGCCGCGGTGTCCCGCAGGGGTCAAGTGGTGTGAGCGCGAGGTCTCGTCCTTTCGGCAGACCGTGCCATACCTGGAGTGTAGAACTCATACTGGCTTCGCTCATTTTTTTTCCCTACTCTCTAGCGACCCCCGACCAGGGGACGGCGCGCATAGGTGGTCGGCGCGCGACTTTGAAAAAGCCTGGCCTCTCCTTGCGGGTCATTGGACAAGTTGAACCTACCCTTTTGTACGCATCGCGCCGCACCGTTACCAGCGGGGGCCGCGAGGAGGCGGAGCTGCCAGCTTATAGCTCGGTCCCTGCAAGTTGGCCATCAGGCCGATTATAACCTGCACCGTCACAGCACTCATTTTCATGGGTGCCACCTGTGTCCACGGTCACAGGCTTTGCCACATTAGAGTCATTACGTCCAAGACAGCGACCCGTGGCTATGCTGTGTTAAGAATCGGCGGAAGGACAGGAAGGTACCTTTGTGGTCCTCTCCATGGTCCCAAATGCCGGACCATCTTCATTAGAATGATACTGGAGGGCTCGCACGAGGTCTGCTGACAAGGAATCGGTAGTCTCGTAGAAGTCGAACCTCTCTATAACATCTGAGCAATCCAGGGGCAAGAAACGGAAAGTAATTTGCACTACCCCGGACATGCCTGAGGATCTCGGCGTGAGCTGAGGACTGCCACGGCTGCTGATATCGGTGCTGAGATGATCAGGAGGGTCGAGAAGATAATCAAGGTGGCGATTACATCTTCCAACCTTAAGGGAACCTATATCAAGATCCTTAAGGAGGCGGCAACCTCTATTGCCGCCGAGACGATGGAGTTGTCCAGGAGGATTGGACCCGCCTGCGGTACCCAGGCCCCAAGACTCGTGGATGCGAGGCCGTCATTGCTCGAGGAGGAAAAGGAGGCCCTGCGGAGAGAGCTTGCGAGAGTGGCGGTGAGCGCGCCCCAGGAGTGTTCTCGGTGCGGCGTCTTAGCTTCCGAGTCGAGATATCCTGCGAGAAACGGACAGGGCGACAACGCACGTCTCACTGACCTGGAGAGGAAGGTTGAGGAGCTGGGACTCTCCATCATAATGGCCATTGAAGAGTGCCTCAGAGGTAGGCGACACGGTCGTAAGGCGCGAGCCAGATAGGATTCGGTGGCCTCGGCTCGCACCACCAGTGCCACTCAATTACTATCGCTCCCGAGAGAGCAGCAGGGTGGAGAGTGGAAGGTGGTCGAGGCAAGGAAAAAGGGAAAGAAGAAGGAAAAGGTGAAGAAAGTCACAGAAATGGCGGTGGGGAGCCAAATCTACACAGCTTCATCCGCGGCAGACGCTCAGTTTGGGAGGAGGACAAAGGGCACCCCGAAACCCAGAGCTGCCGCATCGACAGGGACCTCGTCGAAAACCCTGAAAAGTGTGCCGGAGAGAGCGCTTAAGAAAGCTATGCCCCCTTGCTCATCGCTATCATCTGCGGTAATTCTGACCCTGGGCGAGGGGGCGAAGACGTCATACGCTGGAGTCGGCAAGAGGGAAAATCCTGCTGGCAGAGAAAGATGCCAATTGGCATCGAGAAGGTTAAGATGCATAAGGCCATGACCGGCGCTATCATCTTGGAAGTTCCCGGGATCGTCTTGGCGGTGGTCGCTGAGCCGTACTGTATTCCCGACGTCCCCGAATGGGTCGGAGACCTCAATGGCTTGACAGCTGTAGTATGGACACTGACGCTGGATTCCCCTGACGTCCTGCTCGATCGTGGCAGCGGCTATGTTTCCGTCAAGTGGGCTGGAATGATGTTGGTGACGCTCAACTTACGTTTCCCCTAACAGCGGTCTGGCTGCGTTTGAGGACTTTTTGGATGGGGTTGGAGAATGCGTCTGGAAATACCTTGCCCACCACGTGCTCGTATTGGAGGACTTCAACGCCCTCTCTTCGCAATGTGGCAACCCCAGAACGGACACACGTGGGAGGATGTTGTCAGACTGGGCCGCAGGATTAGAACTGCTACTAGTTGACAGGAGCTCGGCGAGCACCTGCGTGGTGTGGAGAGGGTCGTCCGTGGTTGACATCACTTGGGCTACCCCCGACGACTTTCGATGAGTATTGGATCGCAGAGTGGCCGAAGGGGTCCAGACTCTTTCGGACCACCTCTACATTTTCATGGAATTGGCGCCTGTAACAGCAGCTACTACACCCGCCACGCAGGCCTGTAGCACCGGAGGAAGAGCCAAGTGTTCTCGCCCTCCGCCAAGGTGGTGTGTCAAGGAGAGGGTCAGCGAGCTGCTCCAGGCGGCAGTCATCGTGGCTGCCTGGAACTGGAACGCGCGTGCGACGGAGGGAAGCGTCGACAAGGTGGCGAAGACCCTCCTTCAAGGCATGAGCGCAGCGTGTGAGACGCCGGCATTGTTTCCACATTAAAAACAAGATGCACTACATTTCGGTATGTAGAATGGAGCATAAAGAGCGATTAAACGTCGAAATATCTCAATCAGGAACGAAGTAACAGCTGAGTTTCGTGAAAATCGACAAATGATTGCACTTTGCGAGCTGCAGGGCATTGTCGAACTTTAGGAGGTGCGTGCACTGCATTCGGCGAGTAAAATGGAGCAAAAAGTGCGCTTAAACGTCGAAATATCTCTATTTGGAACGAAATAACAGTTAACTTTCGTGAAAATCGACAAAAGTGTCACGTCCCGCGCTCAGCACGTGCCGTAACGAAAACTACAATATGCAAATAACGCGAGCGGTGATTCGAACACACAATAAAATAAAAATAAAATAAAATAAAATAAGCACTCTAGTAAAAGATTAATTAATGGTAGATGCGCGTAACACTATCATATAAGAGCGACTAGTAGACTAACAAATAGGGATGTACATACATATATAAGAAACGCGAAGATACATTGAATAGAATCAATTAATAAACTAAAAGTATATTTGGGCCTTTAAATAATACTGATGAATGAACCGAACGAACCGCGAACCGGCCAAAATAAAGAACGAATGTATGCGACGTAATAGCAAGGTAAATAAAACGAAATAATAAAAATATGTACTTTAACGAAATAATAAATATAGTAAAAATAACATAATGTACTAACTAACTAACAAACCGAGGGAGCCGCGAACCGATTAAACTAATCAACAATAAACTATGATTTGATAACTCGATTAAGAATAAATTATAATCTGAAGAACTAATTAATTAAAAACGAATCGCAAATTAATTAATAAATCACGTCTCGATATTATACCGTAATAACATAATATACAGTTAGAAAATAATCTATGATTTAACAATTCAAATTACTATTTGAAATTCTATCAATCAAGAGCAACCCGCGATTTGAAAATAATCTATCATTTGACAATTTAAACTACGATTCGAAATTCTATCAATCAAGAGCAACCTGCAATTTGAACAATAATCTATGATTCGACAATTCAAACCGACAAGTCAATATCTTCTCTATTGCATAACGACAAAGTCTAACCATAACGAAGGTTCGTTTCACTCCCCTTTAACCCCAACCCTAATCATAATGCTAATCCGACATATATATATGTATGTATGTATGTGTTTCACAATGTGACTTGTATAAAGTGTTTCAATTTTAAATGCTAGTTTATCTTAATACTGTAGTTTCCCGTATTGTATATTTTTATATTTACTGGATTGTTGATTGTTAATAATATAAAACACATATATATATATATTTTACAATATAATTTTCATATATAATTTCCTTAAATTTATTAACATGTCAACTAGTTTCGATAATGTAGTATTGTGTATTTTAATTGTTTTTTATTCTTTTCACATATAAATATTTATATATGTTCCCCACGATGTAGTTTATTCATGGAATTAATTTTAATAATGTGTGGTATTGTATCTTCTTCCAGTTACGCAAGTTAATTGTAATTTGTATATTTTATGTATTTCACATTTATTATTAAAATATGTATTCCTGTTCCGTTCCTTTTCCCTTCCTTGTTTAATTTCTTAATTTATTCAAATCGCGAATTAGTCTTGATTGATTAAAATCTTAGATCGTAGTTTATCCAACTGTCAAATCATAGATTGTTCTTAATTGATCGGCTAACCATTTGGATTGTCAATTCGTACATAATCATAGTTTATTAATTAGTTTTTAATTGATTCTATTCGATGTATCTTCGCGTTTCTTATATATGTACGTATATTCCAAATCGTTAGTCTACTAGTCGCCCTTATGTAATAGTATCACGTGCGTCTACATTTAATTAATCTTTTGTTAGTGTTTCGTTTTATTTTATTATTTTTATATTCTTTTTAGTTCATTGTGTGTTTAAATGACCGCTCACGTAATTTACTTATTGTAGTTTTCGTTACGGCACGTGCGGAGCGTGGGACGTGACACCCCCCTTCTTGGGGTTCAAATTTCCGTAGGAAATTTGACTGGTCGTGTCCCTATTTTATTTGTAAAACTTATCGCCACCAAAAAGTTTTCCATACTCCATTAATTCATCAATCGTGAAATTAATTTATTTCGCATTTCGCGTGGCTGATCTCTATTAAATTTTTAATATCCCTATGATTATATAATAATGCTGTATTATTTTGCGTTAGTTATTATTCATTTTCTTGTTACAATCTTCCATTAGTTTTATTGTTATTCTATTAAATACTCATTGTTTCATTAAAAATATAATTTATTTTGCAATGCGTAAAAGTTACTACTCGCACGTGTTGATTCAAAATGGCCGTTTGCAAATGTCTCTAGTATGTAGTGACTTTTATTAATATTGAATTTATTATTTATTGTTACGTATTTACTTGTTTGGTTTTTTGTTAATTTGAACGAAAAGAAAACTGAACGATAGTAGTTGAAATATAAATTTAAATTTCCGATTAATACGGTAGTTGCTGCCACCAGAAATAGTCTAAGGACTATTTCGAAGATAAAATTTTCTTTTATTTTAATTTTTACTTAGTATTAAAAGAAATTGCTGTGCTAC